>NC_056743.1:1185170733-1185382784 GCF_019279795.1 Protopterus annectens | reverse complement strand
AGGGGGTACAGGAAAGTAAGGAAAACTGTACTGTTACAGTGCCTGTAAAATGAAAGGGAAGGTGTACAGGAAAGTAAGGAAAACTGTACTGTTACAGTGCCTGTAAAATGAAAGGGAAGGTGTACAGGAAAGTAAGGAAAACTGTACTGTTACAGTGCCTGTAAAATGAAAGGGAAGGTGTACAGGAAAGTAAGGAAAACTGTACTGTTACAGTGCCTGTAAAATGAAAGGGAAGGTGTACAGGAAAGTAAGGAAAACTGTACTGTTACAGTGCCTGTAAAATGAAAGGGAAGGTGTACAGGAAAGTAAGGAAAACTGTACTGTTACAGTGCCTGTAAAATGAAAGGGAAGGTGTACAGGAAAGTAAGGAAAACTGTACTGTTACAGTGCCTGTAAAATGAAAGGAAAGTGTACAGGAAAGTAAGGAAAACTGTACTGTTACAGTGCCTGTAAAATGAAAGGGAAGGTGTACAGGAAAGTAAGGAAAACTGTACTGTTACAGTGCCTGTAAAATGAAAGGGAAGATGTCCAGGAAAGTAAGGAAAATTGTACGTTTACAGTGCCTGTAAAATGAAAGGAAAGTGTACAGGAAAGTAAGGAAAACTGTACTGTTACAGTGCCTGTAAAATGAAAGGGAAGGTGTACAGGAAAGTAAGGAAAACTGTACTGTTACAGTGCCTGTAAAATGAAAGGGAAGGTGTACAGGAAAGTAAGGAAAACTGTACTGTTACAGTGCCTGTAAAATGAAAGGAAGGTGTACAGGAAAGTAAGGAAAACTGTACTGTTACAGTGCCTGTAAAATGAAAGGGAAGGTGTACAGGAAAGTAAGGAAAACTGTACTGTTACAGTGCCTGTAAAATGAAAGGGAAGGTGTACAGGAAAGTAAGGAAAACTGTACTGTTACAGTGCCTGTAAAATGAAAGGGAAGGTGTACAGGAAAGTAAGGAAAACTGTACTGTTACAGTGCCTGTAAAATGAAAGGAAGGTGTACAGGAAAGTAAGGACAACTGTACTGTTACAGTGCCTGTAAAATGAAAGGGAAGGTGTACAGGAAAGTAAGGAAAACTGTACTGTTACAGTGCCTGTAAAATGAAAGGGAAGGTGTACAGGAAAGTAAGGAAAACTGTACTGTTACAGTGCCTGTAAAATGAAAGGGAAGGTGTACAGGAAAGTAAGGAAAACTGTACTGTTACAGTGCCTGTAAAATGAAAGGGAAGGTGTACAGGAAAGTAAGGAAAACTGTACTGTTACAGTGCCTGTAAAATGAAAGGGAAGGTGTACAGGAAAGTAAGGAAAACTGTACTGTTACAGTGCCTGTAAAATGAAAGGGAAGGTGTACAGGAAAGTAAGGAAAACTGTACTGTTACAGTGCCTGTAAAATGAAAGGGAAGGTGTACAGGAAAGTAAGGAAAACTGTACTGTTACAGTGCCTGTAAAATGAAAGGGAAGGTGTACAGGAAAGTAAGGAAAACTGTACTGTTACAGTGCCTGTAAAATGAAAGGGAAGGTGTACAGGAAAGTAAGGAAAACTGTACTGTTACAGTGCCTGTAAAATGAAAGGGAAGGTGTACAGGAAAGTAAGGAAAACTGTACTGTTACAGTGCCTGTAAAATGAAAGGGAAGGTGTACAGGAAAACTGTACTGTTACAGTGCCTGTAAAATGAAAGGGAAGGTGTACAGGAAAGTAAGGAAAACTGTACTGTTACAGTGCCTGTAAAATGAAAGGGAAGGTGTACAGGAAAGTAAGGAAAACTGTACTGTTACAGTGCCTGTAAAATGAAAGGGAAGGTGTACAGGAAAGTAAGGAAAACTGTACTGTTACAGTGCCTGTAAAATGAAAGGGAAGGTGTACAGGAAAGTAAGGAAAACTGTACTGTTACAGTGCCTGTAAAATGAAAGGGAAGATGTACAGGAAAGTAAGAAAAATTGTACTGTTACAGTGCCTGTAAAATGAAAGGGAAGGTATACAGGAAAGTAAGGAAAACTGTACTGTTACAGTGCCTGTAAAATGAAAGGGAAGGTGTACAGGAAAGTAAGGAAAACTGTACTGTTACAGTGCCTGTAAAATGAAAAGGAAGGTGTACAGGAAAGTAAGGAAAACTGTACTGTTACAGTGCCTGTAAAATGAAAGGGAAGGTGTACAGGAAAGTAAGGAAAACTGTACTGTTACAGTGCCTGTAAAATGAAAGGAAGGTGTACAGTAAAGTAAGGAAAACTGTACTGTTACAGTGCCTGTAAAATGAAAGGAAGGTGTACAGGAAAGTAAGGAAAACTGTACTGTTACAGTGCCTGTAAAATGAAAGGGAAGGTGTACAGGAAAGTAAGGAAAACTGTACTGTTACAGTGCCTGTAAAATGAAAGGGAAGGTGTACAGGAAAGTAAGGAAAACTGTACTGTTACAGTGCCTGTAAAAATGAAAAGGAAGATGTACAGGAAAGTAAGGAAAACTGTACTGTTACAGTGCCTGTAAAATGAAAGGGAAGGTGTACAGGAAAGTAAGGAAAACTGTACTGTTACAGTGCCTGTAAAATGAAAGGGAAGGTGTACAGGAAAGTAAGGAAAACTGTACTGTTACAGTGCCTGTAAAATGAAAGGGAAGGTGTACAGGAAAGTAAGGAAAACTGTACTGTTACAGTGCCTGTAAAATGAAAGGGAAGGTGTACAGGAAAGTAAGGAAAACTGTACTGTTACAGTGCCTGTAAAATGAAAGGGAAGGTGTACAGGAAAGTAAGGAAAACTGTACTGTTACAGTGCCTGTAAAATGAAAGGGAAGGTGTACAGGAAAGTAAGGAAAACTGTACTGTTACAGTGCCTGTAAAATGAAAGGGAAGGTGTACAGGAAAGTAAGGAAAACTGTACTGTTACAGTGCCTGTAAAATGAAAGGGAAGGTGTACAGGAAAGTAAGGAAAACTGTACTGTTACAGTGCCTGTAAAATGAAAGGGAAGGTGTACAGGAAAGTAAGGAAAACTGTACTGTTACAGTGCCTGTAAAAATGAAAGGAAAGTGTACAGGAAAGTAAGGAAAACTGTACTGTTACAGTGCCTGTAAAATGAAAGGGAAGGTGTACAGGAAAGTAAGGAAAACTGTACTGTTACAGTGCCTGTAAAATGAAAGGGAAGGTGTACAGGAAAGTAAGGAAAACTGTACTGTTACAGTGCCTGTAAAATGAAAGGGAAGGTGTACAGGAAAGTAAGGAAAACTGTACTGTTACAGTGCCTGTAAAATGAAAGGGAAGGTGTACAGGAAAGTAAGGAAAACTGTACTGTTACAGTGCCTGTAAAATGAAAGGGAAGGTGTACAGGAAAGTAAGGAAAACTGTACTGTTACAGTGCCTGTAAAATGAAAGGGAAGGTGTACAGGAAAGTAAGGAAAACTGTACTGTTACAGTGCCTGTAAAATGAAAGGGAAGGTGTACAGGAAAGTAAGGAAAACTGTACTGTTACAGTGCCTGTAAAATGAAAGGGAAGGTGTACAGGAAAGTAAGGAAAACTGTACTGTTACAGTGCCTGTAAAATGAAAGGGAAGGTGTACAGGAAAGTAAGGAAAACTGTACTGTTACAGTGCCTGTAAAATGAAAGGGAAGGTGTACAGGAAAGTAAGGAAAACTGTACTGTTACAGTGCCTGTAAAAATGAAAGGGAAGGTGTACAGGAAAGTAAGGAAAACTGTACTGTTACAGTGCCTGTAAAATGAAAGGGAAGGTGTACAGGAAAGTAAGGAAAACTGTACTGTTACAGTGCCTGTAAAATGAAAGGGAAGGTGTACAGGAAAGTAAGGAAAACTGTACTGTTACAGTGCCTGTAAAATGAAAGGGAAGGTGTACAGGAAAGTAAGGAAAACTGTACTGTTACAGTGCCTGTAAAATGAAAGGGAAGGTGTACAGGAAAGTAAGGAAAACTGTACTGTTACAGTGCCTGTAAAATGAAAGGGAAGGTGTACAGGAAAGTAAGGAAAACTGTACTGTTACAGTGCCTGTAAAATGAAAGGGAAGGTGTACAGGAAAGTAAGGAAAACTGTACTGTTACAGTGCCTGTAAAATGAAAGGGAAGGTGTACAGGAAAGTAAGGAAAACTGTACTGTTACAGTGCCTGTAAAATGAAAGGGAAGGTGTACAGGAAAGTAAGGAAAACTGTACTGTTACAGTGCCTGTAAAATGAAAGGGAAGGTGTACAGGAAAGTAAGGAAAACTGTACTGTTACAGTGCCTGTAAAATGAAAGGGAAGGTGTACAGGAAAGTAAGGAAAACTGTACTGTTACAGTGCCTGTAAAATGAAAGGGAAGGTGTACAGGAAAGTAAGGAAAACTGTACTGTTACAGTGCCTGTAAAATGAAAGGGAAGGTGTACAGGAAAGTAAGGAAAACTGTACTGTTACAGTGCCTGTAAAATGAAAGGGAAGGTGTACAGGAAAGTAAGGAAAACTGTACTGTTACAGTGCCTGTAAAATGAAAGGGAAGGTGTACAGGAAAGTAAGGAAAACTGTACTGTTACAGTGCCTGTAAAATGAAAGGGAAGGTGTACAGGAAAGTAAGGAAAACTGTACTGTTACAGTGCCTGTAAAATGAAAGGGAAGGTGTACAGGAAAGTAAGGAAAACTGTACTGTTACAGTGCCTGTAAAATGAAAGGGAAGGTGTACAGGAAAGTAAGGAAAACTGTACTGTTACAGTGCCTGTAAAATGAAAGGGAAGGTGTACAGGAAAGTAAGGAAAACTGTACTGTTACAGTGCCTGTAAAATGAAAGGGAAGGTGTACAGGAAAGTAAGGAAAACTGTACTGTTACAGTGCCTGTAAAATGAAAGGGAAGGTGTACAGGAAAGTAAGGAAAACTGTACTGTTACAGTGCCTGTAAAATGAAAGGGAAGGTGTACAGGAAAGTAAGGAAAACTGTACTGTTACAGTGCCTGTAAAATGAAAGGGAAGGTGTACAGGAAAGTAAGGAAAACTGTACTGTTACAGTGCCTGTAAAATGAAAGGGAAGGTGTACAGGAAAGTAAGGAAAACTGTACTGTTACAGTGCCTGTAAAATGAAAGGGAAGGTGTACAGGAAAGTAAGGAAAACTGTACTGTTACAGTGCCTGTAAAATGAAAGGGAAGGTGTACAGGAAAGTAAGGAAAACTGTACTGTTACAGTGCCTGTAAAATGAAAGGGAAGGTGTACAGGAAAGTAAGGAAAACTGTACTGTTACAGTGCCTGTAAAATGAAAGGGAAGGTGTACAGGAAAGTAAGGAAAACTGTACTGTTACAGTGCCTGTAAAATGAAAGGGAAGGTGTACAGGAAAGTAAGGAAAACTGTACTGTTACAGTGCCTGTAAAATGAAAGGGAAGGTGTACAGGAAAGTAAGGAAAACTGTACTGTTACAGTGCCTGTAAAATGAAAGGGAAGGTGTACAGGAAAGTAAGGAAAACTGTACTGTTACAGTGCCTGTAAAATGAAAGGGAAGGTGTACAGGAAAGTAAGGAAAACTGTACTGTTACAGTGCCTGTAAAATGAAAGGGAAGGTGTACAGGAAAGTAAGGAAAACTGTACTGTTACAGTGCCTGTAAAATGAAAGGGAAGGTGTACAGGAAAGTAAGGAAAACTGTACTGTTACAGTGCCTGTAAAATGAAAGGGAAGGTGTACAGGAAAGTAAGGAAAACTGTACTGTTACAGTGCCTGTAAAATGAAAGGGAAGGTGTACAGGAAAGTAAGGAAAACTGTACTGTTACAGTGCCTGTAAAATGAAAGGGAAGGTGTACAGGAAAGTAAGGAAAACTGTACTGTTACAGTGCCTGTAAAATGAAAGGGAAGGTGTACAGGAAAGTAAGGAAAACTGTACTGTTACAGTGCCTGTAAAATGAAAGGGAAGGTGTACAGGAAAGTAAGGAAAACTGTACTGTTACAGTGCCTGTAAAATGAAAGGGAAGGTGTACAGGAAAGTAAGGAAAACTGTACTGTTACAGTGCCTGTAAAATGAAAGGGAAGGTGTACAGGAAAGTAAGGAAAACTGTACTGTTACAGTGCCTGTAAAATGAAAGGGAAGGTGTACAGGAAAGTAAGGAAAACTGTACTGTTACAGTGCCTGTAAAATGAAAGGGAAGGTGTACAGGAAAGTAAGGAAAACTGTACTGTTACAGTGCCTGTAAAATGAAAGGGAAGGTGTACAGGAAAGTAAGGAAAACTGTACTGTTACAGTGCCTGTAAAATGAAAGGGAAGGTGTACAGGAAAGTAAGGAAAACTGTACTGTTACAGTGCCTGTAAAATGAAAGGGAAGGTGTACAGGAAAGTAAGGAAAACTGTACTGTTACAGTGCCTGTAAAAATGAAAGGGAAGGTGTACAGGAAAGTAAGGAAAACTGTACTGTTACAGTGCCTGTAAAATGAAAGGGAAAGTGTACAGGAAAGTAAGGACAACTGTACTGTTACAGTGCCTGTAAAAACGAAAAGGAAGGTGTACAGGAAAGTAAGGAAAACTGTACTGTTACAGTGCCTGTAAAATGAAAGGGAAGGTGTACAGGAAAGTAAGGAAAACTGTACTGTTACAGTGCCTGTAAAATGAAAGGGAAGGTGTACAGGAAAGTAAGGAAAACTGTACTGTTACAGTGCCTGTAAAATGAAAGGGAAGGTGTACAGGAAAGTAAGGAAAACTGTACTGTTACAGTGCCTGTAAAATGAAAGGGAAGGTGTACAGGAAAGTAAGGAAAACTGTACTGTTACAGTGCCTGTAAAATGAAAGGGAAGGTGTACAGGAAAGTAAGGAAAACTGTACTGTTACAGTGCCTGTAAAATGAAAGGGAAGGTGTACAGGAAAGTAAGGAAAACTGTACTGTTACAGTGCCTGTAAAATGAAAGGGAAGGTGTACAGGAAAGTAAGGAAAACTGTACTGTTACAGTGCCTGTAAAATGAAAGGGAAGGTGTACAGGAAAGTAAGGAAAACTGTACTGTTACAGTGCCTGTAAAATGAAAGGGAAGGTGTACAGGAAAGTAAGGAAAACTGTACTGTTACAGTGCCTGTAAAATGAAAGGGAAGGTGTACAGGAAAGTAAGGAAAACTGTACTGTTACAGTGCCTGTAAAATGAAAGGGAAGGTGTACAGGAAAGTAAGGAAAACTGTACTGTTACAGTGCCTGTAAAATGAAAGGGAAGGTGTACAGGAAAGTAAGGAAAACTGTACTGTTACAGTGCCTGTAAAATGAAAGGGAAGGTGTACAGGAAAGTAAGGAAAACTGTACTGTTACAGTGCCTGTAAAATGAAAGGGAAGGTGTACAGGAAAGTAAGGAAAACTGTACTGTTACAGTGCCTGTAAAATGAAAGGGAAGGTGTACAGGAAAGTAAGGAAAACTGTACTGTTACAGTGCCTGTAAAATGAAAGGGAAGATGTACAGGAAAGTAAGGAAAACTGTACTGTTACAGTGCCTGTAAAATGAAAGGGAAGGTGTACAGGAAAGTAAGGAAAACTGTACTGTTACAGTGCCTGTAAAATGAAAGGGAAGGTGTACAGGAAAGTAAGGAAAACTGTACTGTTACAGTGCCTGTAAAATGAAAGGGAAGGTGTACAGGAAAGTAAGGAAAACTGTACTGTTACAGTGCCTGTAAAATGAAAGGGAAGGTGTACAGGAAAGTAAGGAAAACTGTACTGTTACAGTGCCTGTAAAATGAAAGGGAAGGTGTACAGGAAAGTAAGGAAAACTGTACTGTTACAGTGCCTGTAAAATGAAAGGGAAGGTGTACAGGAAAGTAAGGAAAACTGTACTGTTACAGTGCCTGTAAAATGAAAGGGAAGGTGTACAGGAAAGTAAGGAAAACTGTACTGTTACAGTGCCTGTAAAATGAAAGGGAAGGTGTACAGGAAAGTAAGGAAAACTGTACTGTTACAGTGCCTGTAAAATGAAAGGGAAGGTGTACAGGAAAGTAAGGAAAACTGTACTGTTACAGTGCCTGTAAAATGAAAGGGAAGGTGTACAGGAAAGTAAGGAAAACTGTACTGTTACAGTGCCTGTAAAATGAAAGGGAAGGTGTACAGGAAAGTAAGGAAAACTGTACTGTTACAGTGCCTGTAAAATGAAAGGGAAGGTGTACAGGAAAGTAAGGAAAACTGTACTGTTACAGTGCCTGTAAAATGAAAGGGAAGGTGTACAGGAAAGTAAGGAAAACTGTACTGTTACAGTGCCTGTAAAATGAAAGGGAAGGTGTACAGGAAAGTAAGGAAAACTGTACTGTTACAGTGCCTGTAAAATGAAAGGGAAGGTGTACAGGAAAGTAAGGAAAACTGTACTGTTACAGTGCCTGTAAAATGAAAGGGAAGGTGTACAGGAAAGTAAGGAAAACTGTACTGTTACAGTGCCTGTAAAATGAAAGGGAAGGTGTACAGGAAAGTAAGGAAAACTGTACTGTTACAGTGCCTGTAAAATGAAAGGGAAGGTGTACAGGAAAGTAAGGAAAACTGTACTGTTACAGTGCCTGTAAAATGAAAGGGAAGGTGTACAGGAAAGTAAGGAAAACTGTACTGTTACAGTGCCTGTAAAATGAAAGGGAAGGTGTACAGGAAAGTAAGGAAAACTGTACTGTTACAGTGCCTGTAAAATGAAAGGGAAGGTGTACAGGAAAGTAAGGAAAACTGTACTGTTACAGTGCCTGTAAAATGAAAGGGAAGGTGTACAGGAAAGTAAGGAAAACTGTACTGTTACAGTGCCTGTAAAATGAAAGGGAAGGTGTACAGGAAAGTAAGGAAAACTGTACTGTTACAGTGCCTGTAAAATGAAAGGGAAGGTGTACAGGAAAGTAAGGAAAACTGTACTGTTACAGTGCCTGTAAAATGAAAGGGAAGGTGTACAGGAAAGTAAGGAAAACTGTACTGTTACAGTGCCTGTAAAATGAAAGGAAGGTGTACAGGAAAGTAAGGAAAACTGTACTGTTACAGTGCCTGTAAAATGAAAGGGAAGGTGTACAGGAAAGTAAGGAAAACTGTACTGTTACAGTGCCTGTAAAATGAAAGGGAAGGTGTACAGGAAAGTAAGGAAAACTGTACTGTTACAGTGCCTGTAAAATGAAAGGGAAGGTGTACAGGAAAGTAAGGAAAACTGTACTGTTACAGTGCCTGTAAAATGAAAGGGAAGGTGTACAGGAAAGTAAGGAAAACTGTACTGTTACAGTGCCTGTAAAATGAAAGGGAAGGTGTACAGGAAAGTAAGGAAAACTGTACTGTTACAGTGCCTGTAAAATGAAAGGGAAGGTGTACAGGAAAGTAAGGAAAACTGTACTGTTACAGTGCCTGTAAAATGAAAGGGAAGGTGTACAGGAAAGTAAGGAAAACTGTACTGTTACAGTGCCTGTAAAATGAAAGGGAAGGTGTACAGGAAAGTAAGGAAAACTGTACTGTTACAGTGCCTGTAAAATGAAAGGGAAGGTGTACAGGAAAGTAAGGAAAACTGTACTGTTACAGTGCCTGTAAAATGAAAGGGAAGGTGTACAGGAAAGTAAGGAAAACTGTACTGTTACAGTGCCTGTAAAATGAAAGGGAAGGTGTACAGGAAAGTAAGGAAAACTGTACTGTTACAGTGCCTGTAAAATGAAAGGGAAGGTGTACAGGAAAGTAAGGAAAACTGTACTGTTACAGTGCCTGTAAAATGAAAGGGAAGGTGTACAGGAAAGTAAGGAAAACTGTACTGTTACAGTGCCTGTAAAATGAAAGGGAAGGTGTACAGGAAAGTAAGGAAAACTGTACTGTTACAGTGCCTGTAAAATGAAAGGGAAGGTGTACAGGAAAGTAAGGAAAACTGTACTGTTACAGTGCCTGTAAAATGAAAGGGAAGGTGTACAGGAAAGTAAGGAAAACTGTACTGTTACAGTGCCTGTAAAATGAAAGGGAAGGTGTACAGGAAAGTAAGGAAAACTGTACTGTTACAGTGCCTGTAAAATGAAAGGGAAGGTGTACAGGAAAGTAAGGAAAACTGTACTGTTACAGTGCCTGTAAAATGAAAGGGAAGGTGTACAGGAAAGTAAGGAAAACTGTACTGTTACAGTGCCTGTAAAATGAAAGGGAAGGTGTACAGGAAAGTAAGGAAAACTGTACTGTTACAGTGCCTGTAAAATGAAAGGGAAGGTGTACAGGAAAGTAAGGAAAACTGTACTGTTACAGTGCCTGTAAAATGAAAGGGAAGGTGTACAGGAAAGTAAGGAAAACTGTACTGTTACAGTGCCTGTAAAATGAAAGGGAAGGTGTACAGGAAAGTAAGGAAAACTGTACTGTTACAGTGCCTGTAAAATGAAAGGGAAGGTGTACAGGAAAGTAAGGAAAACTGTACTGTTACAGTGCCTGTAAAATGAAAGGGAAGGTGTACAGGAAAGTAAGGAAAACTGTACTGTTACAGTGCCTGTAAAATGAAAGGGAAGGTGTACAGGAAAGTAAGGAAAACTGTACTGTTACAGTGCCTGTAAAATGAAAGGGAAGGTGTACAGGAAAGTAAGGAAAACTGTACTGTTACAGTGCCTGTAAAATGAAAGGGAAGGTGTACAGGAAAGTAAGGAAAACTGTACTGTTACAGTGCCTGTAAAATGAAAGGGAAGGTGTACAGGAAAGTAAGGAAAACTGTACTGTTACAGTGCCTGTAAAATGAAAGGGAAGGTGTACAGGAAAGTAAGGAAAACTGTACTGTTACAGTGCCTGTAAAAATGAAAGGAAAGTGTACAGGAAAGTAAGGAAAACTGTACTGTTACAGTGCCTGTAAAATGAAAGGGAAGGTGTACAGGAAAGTAAGGAAAACTGTACTGTTACAGTGCCTGTAAAATGAAAGGGAAGGTGTACAGGAAAGTAAGGAAAACTGTACTGTTACAGTGCCTGTAAAATGAAAGGGAAGATGTACAGGAAAGTAAGGAAAACTGTACTGTTACAGTGCCTGTAAAATGAAAGGGAAGGTGTACAGGAAAGTAAGGAAAACTGTACTGTTACAGTGCCTGTAAAATGAAAGGGAAGGTGTACAGGAAAGTAAGGAAAACTGTACTGTTACAGTGCCTGTAAAATGAAAGGGAAGGTGTACAGGAAAGTAAGGAAAACTGTACTGTTACAGTGCCTGTAAAATGAAAGGGAAGGTGTACAGGAAAGTAAGGAAAACTGTACTGTTACAGTGCCTGTAAAATGAAAGGGAAGGTGTACAGGAAAGTAAGGAAAACTGTACTGTTACAGTGCCTGTAAAATGAAAGGGAAGGTGTACAGGAAAGTAAGGAAAACTGTACTGTTACAGTGCCTGTAAAATGAAAGGGAAGGTGTACAGGAAAGTAAGGAAAACTGTACTGTTACAGTGCCTGTAAAATGAAAGGGAAGGTGTACAGGAAAGTAAGGAAAACTGTACTGTTACAGTGCCTGTAAAATGAAAGGGAAGGTGTACAGGAAAGTAAGGAAAACTGTACTGTTACAGTGCCTGTAAAATGAAAGGGAAGGTGTACAGGAAAGTAAGGAAAACTGTACTGTTACAGTGCCTGTAAAATGAAAGGGAAGGTGTACAGGAAAGTAAGGAAAACTGTACTGTTACAGTGCCTGTAAAATGAAAGGGAAGATGTACAGGAAAGTAAGGAAAACTGTACTGTTACAGTGCCTGTAAAATGAAAGGGAAGATGTACAGGAAAGTAAGGAAAACTGTACTGTTACAGTGCCTGTAAAATGAAAGGGAAGGTGTACAGGAAAGTAAGGAAAACTGTACTGTTACAGTGCCTGTAAAATGAAAGGGAAGGTGTACAGGAAAGTAAGGAAAACTGTACTGTTACAGTGCCTGTAAAAATGAAAGGGAAGGTGTACAGGAAAGTAAGGAAAACTGTACTGTTACAGTGCCTGTAAAATGAAAGGGAAGGTGTACAGGAAAGTAAGGAAAACTGTACTGTTACAGTGCCTGTAAAATGAAAGGGAAGGTGTACAGGAAAGTAAGGAAAACTGTACTGTTACAGTGCCTGTAAAATGAAAGGGAAGGTGTACAGGAAAGTAAGGAAAACTGTACTGTTACAGTGCCTGTAAAATGAAAGGGAAGGTGTACAGGAAAGTAAGGAAAACTGTACTGTTACAGTGCCTGTAAAATGAAAGGGAAGGTGTACAGGAAAGTAAGGAAAACTGTACTGTTACAGTGCCTGTAAAATGAAAGGGAAGGTGTACAGGAAAGTAAGGAAAACTGTACTGTTACAGTGCCTGTAAAATGAAAGGGAAGGTGTACAGGAAAGTAAGGAAAACTGTACTGTTACAGTGCCTGTAAAATGAAAGGGAAGGTGTACAGGAAAGTAAGGAAAACTGTACTGTTACAGTGCCTGTAAAATGAAAGGGAAGGTGTACAGGAAAGTAAGGAAAACTGTACTGTTACAGTGCCTGTAAAATGAAAGGGAAGGTGTACAGGAAAGTAAGGAAAACTGTACTGTTACAGTGCCTGTAAAATGAAAGGGAAGGTGTACAGGAAAGTAAGGAAAACTGTACTGTTACAGTGCCTGTAAAATGAAAGGGAAGGTGTACAGGAAAGTAAGGAAAACTGTACTGTTACAGTGCCTGTAAAATGAAAGGGAAGGTGTACAGGAAAGTAAGGAAAACTGTACTGTTACAGTGCCTGTAAAATGAAAGGGAAGGTGTACAGGAAAGTAAGGAAAACTGTACTGTTACAGTGCCTGTAAAATGAAAGGGAAGGTGTACAGGAAAGTAAGGAAAACTGTACTGTTACAGTGCCTGTAAAATGAAAGGGAAGGTGTACAGGAAAGTAAGGAAAACTGTACTGTTACAGTGCCTGTAAAATGAAAGGGAAGGTGTACAGGAAAGTAAGGAAAACTGTACTGTTACAGTGCCTGTAAAATGAAAGGGAAGGTGTACAGGAAAGTAAGGAAAACTGTACTGTTACAGTGCCTGTAAAATGAAAGGGAAGGTGTACAGGAAAGTAAGGAAAACTGTACTGTTACAGTGCCTGTAAAATGAAAGGGAAGGTGTACAGGAAAGTAAGGAAAACTGTACTGTTACAGTGCCTGTAAAATGAAAGGGAAGGTGTACAGGAAAGTAAGGAAAACTGTACTGTTACAGTGCCTGTAAAATGAAAGGGAAGGTGTACAGGAAAGTAAGGAAAACTGTACTGTTACAGTGCCTGTAAAATGAAAGGGAAGGTGTACAGGAAAGTAAGGAAAACTGTACTGTTACAGTGCCTGTAAAATGAAAGGGAAGGTGTACAGGAAAGTAAGGAAAACTGTACTGTTACAGTGCCTGTAAAATGAAAGGGAAGGTGTACAGGAAAGTAAGGAAAACTGTACTGTTACAGTGCCTGTAAAATGAAAGGGAAGGTGTACAGGAAAGTAAGGAAAACTGTACTGTTACAGTGCCTGTAAAATGAAAGGGAAGGTGTACAGGAAAGTAAGGAAAACTGTACTGTTACAGTGCCTGTAAAATGAAAGGGAAGGTGTACAGGAAAGTAAGGAAAACTGTACTGTTACAGTGCCTGTAAAATGAAAGGGAAGGTGTACAGGAAAGTAAGGAAAACTGTACTGTTACAGTGCCTGTAAAATGAAAGGGAAGGTGTACAGGAAAGTAAGGAAAACTGT
Organism: Protopterus annectens; assembly: GCF_019279795.1. Classification (NCBI taxonomy): domain Eukaryota; kingdom Metazoa; phylum Chordata; order Ceratodontiformes; family Protopteridae; genus Protopterus; species Protopterus annectens. The sequence goes on along the minus strand of NC_056743.1, from coordinate 1,185,369,252 downwards.
ACTGTTACAGTGCCTGTAAAATGAAAGGGAAGGTGTACAGGAAAGTAAGGAAAACTGTACTGTTACAGTGCCTGTAAAATGAAAGGGAAGGTGTACAGGAAAGTAAGGAAAACTGTACTGTTACAGTGCCTGTAAAATGAAAGGGAAGGTGTACAGGAAAGTAAGGAAAACTGTACTGTTACAGTGCCTGTAAAATGAAAGGGAAGGTGTACAGGAAAGTAAGGAAAACTGTACTGTTACAGTGCCTGTAAAATGAAAGGGAAGGTGTACAGGAAAGTAAGGAAAACTGTACTGTTACAGTGCCTGTAAAATGAAAGGGAAGGTGTACAGGAAAGTAAGGAAAACTGTACTGTTACAGTGCCTGTAAAATGAAAGGGAAGGTGTACAGGAAAGTAAGGAAAACTGTACTGTTACAGTGCCTGTAAAATGAAAGGGAAGGTGTACAGGAAAGTAAGGAAAACTGTACTGTTACAGTGCCTGTAAAATGAAAGGGAAGGTGTACAGGAAAGTAAGGAAAACTGTACTGTTACAGTGCCTGTAAAATGAAAGGGAAGGTGTACAGGAAAGTAAGGAAAACTGTACTGTTACAGTGCCTGTAAAATGAAAGGGAAGGTGTACAGGAAAGTAAGGAAAACTGTACTGTTACAGTGCCTGTAAAATGAAAGGGAAGGTGTACAGGAAAGTAAGGAAAACTGTACTGTTACAGTGCCTGTAAAATGAAAGGGAAGGTGTACAGGAAAGTAAGGAAAACTGTACTGTTACAGTGCCTGTAAAATGAAAGGGAAGGTGTACAGGAAAGTAAGGAAAACTGTACTGTTACAGTGCCTGTAAAATGAAAGGGAAGGTGTACAGGAAAGTAAGGAAAACTGTACTGTTACAGTGCCTGTAAAATGAAAGGGAAGGTGTACAGGAAAGTAAGGAAAACTGTACTGTTACAGTGCCTGTAAAATGAAAGGGAAGGTGTACAGGAAAGTAAGGAAAACTGTACTGTTACAGTGCCTGTAAAATGAAAGGGAAGGTGTACAGGAAAGTAAGGAAAACTGTACTGTTACAGTGCCTGTAAAATGAAAGGGAAGGTGTACAGGAAAGTAAGGAAAACTGTACTGTTACAGTGCCTGTAAAATGAAAGGGAAGGTGTACAGGAAAGTAAGGAAAACTGTACTGTTACAGTGCCTGTAAAATGAAAGGGAAGGTGTACAGGAAAGTAAGGAAAACTGTACTGTTACAGTGCCTGTAAAATGAAAGGGAAGGTGTACAGGAAAGTAAGGAAAACTGTACTGTTACAGTGCCTGTAAAATGAAAGGGAAGGTGTACAGGAAAGTAAGGAAAACTGTACTGTTACAGTGCCTGTAAAATGAAAGGGAAGGTGTACAGGAAAGTAAGGAAAACTGTACTGTTACAGTGCCTGTAAAATGAAAGGGAAGGTGTACAGGAAAGTAAGGAAAACTGTACTGTTACAGTGCCTGTAAAATGAAAGGGAAGGTGTACAGGAAAGTAAGGAAAACTGTACTGTTACAGTGCCTGTAAAATGAAAGGGAAGGTGTACAGGAAAGTAAGGAAAACTGTACTGTTACAGTGCCTGTAAAATGAAAGGGAAGGTGTACAGGAAAGTAAGGAAAACTGTACTGTTACAGTGCCTGTAAAATGAAAGGGAAGGTGTACAGGAAAGTAAGGAAAACTGTACTGTTACAGTGCCTGTAAAATGAAAGGGAAGGTGTACAGGAAAGTAAGGAAAACTGTACTGTTACAGTGCCTGTAAAATGAAAGGGAAGGTGTACAGGAAAGTAAGGAAAACTGTACTGTTACAGTGCCTGTAAAATGAAAGGGAAGGTGTACAGGAAAGTAAGGAAAACTGTACTGTTACAGTGCCTGTAAAATGAAAGGGAAGGTGTACAGGAAAGTAAGGAAAACTGTACTGTTACAGTGCCTGTAAAATGAAAGGGAAGGTGTACAGGAAAGTAAGGAAAACTGTACTGTTACAGTGCCTGTAAAATGAAAGGGAAGGTGTACAGGAAAGTAAGGAAAACTGTACTGTTACAGTGCCTGTAAAATGAAAGGGAAGGTGTACAGGAAAGTAAGGAAAACTGTACTGTTACAGTGCCTGTAAAATGAAAGGGAAGGTGTACAGGAAAGTAAGGAAAACTGTACTGTTACAGTGCCTGTAAAATGAAAGGGAAGGTGTACAGGAAAGTAAGGAAAACTGTACTGTTACAGTGCCTGTAAAATGAAAGGGAAGGTGTACAGGAAAGTAAGGAAAACTGTACTGTTACAGTGCCTGTAAAAATGAAAGGAAAGTGTACAGGAAAGTAAGGAAAACTGTACTGTTACAGTGCCTGTAAAATGAAAGGGAAGGTGTACAGGAAAGTAAGGAAAACTGTACTGTTACAGTGCCTGTAAAATGAAAGGGAAGGTGTACAGGAAAGTAAGGAAAACTGTACTGTTACAGTGCCTGTAAAATGAAAGGGAAGGTGTACAGGAAAGTAAGGAAAACTGTACTGTTACAGTGCCTGTAAAATGAAAGGGAAGGTGTACAGGAAAGTAAGGAAAACTGTACTGTTACAGTGCCTGTAAAATGAAAGGGAAGGTGTACAGGAAAGTAAGGAAAACTGTACTGTTACAGTGCCTGTAAAATGAAAGGGAAGGTGTACAGGAAAGTAAGGAAAACTGTACTGTTACAGTGCCTGTAAAATGAAAGGGAAGGTGTACAGGAAAGTAAGGAAAACTGTACTGTTACAGTGCCTGTAAAATGAAAGGGAAGGTGTACAGGAAAGTAAGGAAAACTGTACTGTTACAGTGCCTGTAAAATGAAAGGGAAGGTGTACAGGAAAGTAAGGAAAACTGTACTGTTACAGTGCCTGTAAAATGAAAGGGAAGGTGTACAGGAAAGTAAGGAAAACTGTACTGTTACAGTGCCTGTAAAATGAAAGGGAAGGTGTACAGGAAAGTAAGGAAAACTGTACTGTTACAGTGCCTGTAAAATGAAAGGGAAGGTGTACAGGAAAGTAAGGAAAACTGTACTGTTACAGTGCCTGTAAAATGAAAGGGAAGGTGTACAGGAAAGTAAGGAAAACTGTACTGTTACAGTGCCTGTAAAATGAAAGGGAAGGTGTACAGGAAAGTAAGGAAAACTGTACTGTTACAGTGCCTGTAAAATGAAAGGGAAGGTGTACAGGAAAGTAAGGAAAACTGTACTGTTACAGTGCCTGTAAAATGAAAGGGAAGGTGTACAGGAAAGTAAGGAAAACTGTACTGTTACAGTGCCTGTAAAATGAAAGGGAAGGTGTACAGGAAAGTAAGGAAAACTGTACTGTTACAGTGCCTGTAAAATGAAAGGGAAGGTGTACAGGAAAGTAAGGAAAACTGTACTGTTACAGTGCCTGTAAAATGAAAGGGAAGGTGTACAGGAAAGTAAGGAAAACTGTACTGTTACAGTGCCTGTAAAATGAAAGGGAAGGTGTACAGGAAAGTAAGGAAAACTGTACCGTTACAGTGCCTGTAAAATGAAATGGAAGGTGTACAGGAAAGTAAGGAAAACTGTACTGTTACAGTGCCTGTAAAATGAAAGGGAAGATGTACAGGAAAGTAAGGAAAACTGTACTGTTACAGTGCCTGTAAAATGAAAGGGAAGATGTACAGGAAAGTAAGGAAAACTGTACTGTTACAGTGCCTGTAAAATGAAAGGGAAGGTGTACAGGAAAGTAAGGAAAACTGTACTGTTACAGTGCCTGTAAAATGAAAGGGAAGGTGTACAGGAAAGTAAGGAAAACTGTACTGTTACAGTGCCTGTAAAATGAAAGGGAAGATGTACAGGAAAGTAAGGAAAACTGTACTGTTACAGTGCCTGTAAAATGAAAGGGAAGATGTACAGGAAAGTAAGGAAAACTGTACTGTTACAGTGCCTGTAAAATGAAAGGGAAGGTGTACAGGAAATTAAGGAAAACTGTACTGTTACAGTGCCTGTAAAATGAAAGGGAAGGTGTACAGGAAAGTAAGGAAAACTGTACTGTTACAGTGCCTGTAAAATAAAAGGGAAGGTGTACAGGAAAGTAAGGAAAACTGTACTGTTACAGTGCCTGTAAAATGAAAGGGAATGTGTACAGGAAAGTAAGGAAAACTGTAGTGTTACAGTGCTTGTAAAATGATAGGGAAGATGTACAGGAAAGTAAGGAAAACTGTACTGTTACAGTGCCTGTAAAATGAAAGGGAAGGTGTACAGGAAAGTAAGGAAAACTGTACTGTTACAGTGCTTGTAAAATGAAAGGGAAGATGTACAGGAAAGTAAGGAAAAGGGGAAGAGCAACGTACATTGTCCCACACAAGGGCAAAATATAGACGTTTGCAGGATAGAGGAAGGAGGGAAATTTGTTTTCAGTGGGGATAGTGCCCCTTTTCTGAGAAAAGAGAAGAGGAAAATAAAAGAAAGGGAAACCTGTATAGGAAAGGGGGATATGCCAGAGTATGGGGGCAGACAGGCGAACACAGAATGCTACAGATAAACATGAGTGGCAATACAGTCAGTATTAGAGGAAGACACTGGTGGGACAGAGACAAGAAGAGATTAGATGAAAGGTGACAGGGTATATACAGAGTAAGACAAGCGGAAAGGAACAGACATGGTTGGGGACAGGTTGAAATACAAGCAGCAGTCATGTCATCTCCAGTCCAGCCCAGAAGAACATTTTAGAGATCCATCCTCACACGATGGATCATAGCAGTTGGTGGTATCCCCTGATGGTGTAAACGTTGTGGCCTGACTATCTGAGTGAATCTGCTATTTGTTCTAGGAGGGCTCTTCCCATAGGTTGTATATATATTTTTACATAGAGAAGATGATTAGGAAACTCAGTGACTGAATTAAAGAACACAACAGTGCAATAAGAAACAAAGACATGACTAATGCTTGGGGAAGCACAGCGTAAATTGCCATAATTTTGACAAAATTTTATTTTTTACTTTGGAGAAAGTTGATTTTTTCAGAGACTCTGATGGGTTATTGCAGATGAGAGAACTGAAGAGGCAGTTATGCCTGAGAGCTGAATTTTTTTCCAAGTCTGAATGACACCCTGAATTTGAAATGTGCTCTTAAATGGCTTTTATGATGGCTCTTTTTATACCTTCTAATACATTCTCATACACTTTCATTGACAGGACTGTTATATAGGTTGTTCCAACACTTAATAGTTAATATATTCTGTCAAGTGTGATTTTATTGGCTTGTGTTAATAAGTGAGTCCTGCATACTAAGTTTTGTTTTACTAAACAGTGACATTTATTGGTAGTTGACACCTTCTTATTATTCATGTTGCATTATTGTAAATTTATGTTTTTGAATTTGAAATATGCTCTTAAATGGCTTCAATAACAGTTTTTTTTAAATACGTTCTAATACATTCTCATACACTTTCATTGACAGGACTGTTATGCAGTTTGTTCCAGCACTTAATATATTCTGTCCAGTGTGATTTTATTGGCTTGTGTTAATAAGTGAGTTCTGCATACTAAGTTTTGTTTTACTAAACAGTGACATTCATTGGTGGTTGACACCTTCTTATGATTCATGTTGCATTATTGAACAGTTATATTTTGAATGCATTGCCCTGTTCTTTAGTCTGATGAAGTTCCAATAAAATAAAGGAACAAAAACTAATCATACAAGCGTGGGGTTTGTTCATTCATTTTATTTATTTTTTTATTATTTTTTTAGTGGCAGAAGTTATTTTTATTATTAATTGATTCTCTTCTGATGTTTTTCGGTCTGTATATAATAGGTTATATATTTGCCTATTGCTCACACCTCCACAGCCAGATGCTCCAAGTGTTGCTGAGCCAACTCTAATAATCCAGATGGGCTACCTTTAGGTCTGAAGACAGATCCCCCTCCATTGAGACAGTTCCAACCTCATTACTTTCAAGTACCACAGTCACAACCTCACAGGGGCAGGATATGGTATGTATACCCGCTGAGCAAATTTATCTGGACCTGCAGCGAGTTAACAAAATGGAAGGTAGTTATAAATGAATCTGTCCTGACTTTAGACTGAAACATTTAACAGACATATCAACTGTTGTGAGAGGAAATAACCACAGTTGGCCACAAGCCTGTCCTGCCTTCTGCAGAACGCTATACAATTTGCATCTGTTCTATACTTTAAAAGAAGCGGCACATCAGAACAACGAAAACTGTAAAGAGAGATGCTAGAACAATAGATAAAATCCCTTATTTGTTTCCCATAAGCTGCATGACATTCAGTAGGAAAGTGCATGTCTCCTGCACATACATCAAGACAGGTAAACTGACCAGGGAACAGGTATACACAGGAAGACATCAAATAGTATGCAGTCACCATGACATGGTGCAACCTGACCCTACCCCAGAAGAGGAACTGCAGAAATCCATAAAATGTAGCAGGCATTTCAAATGCAATGCCACCACCTATATCTCTTCCTGACATGGATGATCTAGACATTAGCAAACCTAATTCTTAAGATAAAGTTAACAATTACTTGTTTGTAACAAAAAGTCTCAAACTTCAAAAGGATTAAAGAGAAAGCATAAAAATGACTCAGGGTGTTTCTTCTTAACCTCTGCTTCCCAAGTACAGAGAGCATCAGGGTTCCTGCCCTCCAGGCCATCCCATCAAAAAAATGTCTACACTGTTCCTCAGCCATGTCATAGCAGGTATCAACATTCTTAAATGCACACTGATAGAGGTCCATCAAGCAGTCGCTGAAATTGCTGTAAAAGAGATATAGTGTTTATCTTGGTTTCCTTTATGTAACAAGCAAACATTCTGGAGTGGACATTAGTAAAATCTGCAATTCTCCCAAATTTCATCTAAAACTAGTGTCACTTTCATGAGTAACAACATGGTGAGCTATGATTTCTACATCATGACTACTCACAAAGCAGTGTGACATGCCTTCCCATGCGGTTCTCCGTCACAAGCACATGGTCGTGAATTATCAAAGATGAGCACAGGCAGCAAGCTATGCCTTAATGCTGCTAGTGTTCTGCATGAAAATATAGTGATTTTTAGACATGCATGCCTCCTGACCTAATTTGCCTACTTGCCATACAAATAGGTATAAAGTAGCACGCCCTTGGAATTTTGCTGTCATGTTCTAGGCTAAGCTGTGCAGATATGGGAAAATACACTGCATATTTTGCAGCATTATTAAGATAAATAATATCATTATTAGACAGTCTGAAGAGAAACACAGTATCCAGAAAGTGTTTGGAAAACTATGGTTTATCTTCCTAAGGAGGTGCATGCTTCCACTGGATTTTGCAATGTAAAAGGCTAGCAACAGGAACATATGTGCCTGAATGTGACTCACATTTGAAACAGGTCAAAGAAACAAGATATCCCACAATGTCAGGTCAACCTGTCCTACATATCTATCATTATTATACAAAAGTTATGCCCTTTCTAATTATGCCTGCTGTTATGTATTCACATATCTGTCCCATGAGCTAAATTATGACACCCCCCCAAAGCTGCCCCTTTCATTATTTCATGTTTTACATAGGTTACCCCTTTGACCGTAGCTGTCAGTATACCAATCATAGATTCATAGGTTATTACTAGTAGAGGTGAAGTTAAGGAGTGTCTAAGGGGGGAGTTGCCCCTGGCACAAGAAGTCAGGAGGTATAACTGGGATATACCGATCAGGAGGTACTGACATTCAGGGTTGTAGCACTTCAGCACCCTATGTGGGGTACTTAGGCTGCAGCACAGCACAGCACTTGTTACATTTGTAGCAAATGACTTGCTGCAGTTTAATGTAAAGAACCCTTTTTTCCCTTCTGCTCCTCAACTCAGAGCTAAAGAAGCAAATACTTTTTTTTAAATTTTCTTTTATTCTTCAACTCAAAACGGAAGACTTTATTTTTTTCCTCAACTTTGAGTTGAAGGGGGTACCAGATTGGGGAACTGCACATAGTGACAGAAAAGCTTGCTACAGCTCTGATTACTAGGCAGTTGATTGGTTAGATCATTAGTGGACTACTGATTGCAATTCCCACTACTTGTTACCCCATTTTATAAGGGATTATGTGGATTAAAATCTATGGTGAATTTAAGGTTACCCATCCATTAATCTAGGCTGTCTCTGAAGATGGTTAAAGAAATAGACAACACGCAACACCCCCATTTCAAGACTACACTACACCAAGCACACCTTCTCTTTACTCACACCTTCTCCATTGCTTGAAACTAAAGTGTAGTCTTCTATCCTACCACATTTAAGACTTTTTAATCTTCCCAGTTTTAATCAAAATTAAAAGGCTTCTTATAGACATTGGCTCAGTATAAATGCTTCCAAAATAATATATTCTCAGAAACCCTCTACAACCCTTCATCATTTTTTTTGCTTCTAGCATACTTCAGCTCTTAATCTCATACAACTATTTAGACATCATCATCTCCCACCTCCCTCTCACCCCTTGTCCTCCCTTCCACTCCTTTTAATTCCTCCCTATCACTCCTCTTCCTCCCTTCCACTCTTTCTACTTTCTCCTTCTCCCATCATTATCTTCCTCCAACATCTTACAAATTCTTAGTATGGGATCTCAAAATTCAGTCTCTTTTGTTAAATAGACTCTTTTCTTGTTTAATAGTATTTTTACTAAGCTGTTTTGTCGATTTTATATATTGTAATACAAATATTGCTATGTACTACTCATACTTTTCAAAATTGCTTACCCACATTGACCTGAAAATGGTCCAGCAGGACCAGTGCTCTTCCATCAATCTTTTCATCATTCACCATCAGCACCCTTTTCACATTTTCTAAATGGAGTTGTGGTGTTGTGTCAGCAGTCATGATCTTTCTCAATTCAGTGCCTCTCTTGTGCATGACTATCACAGATCTCACTCAGGCAATTCATCCATCTCTTTGCTGGATGCCTTTATTTCCTATTCCCTCCCTCCTGTCTCTGCCAAATCTTCTTCAATAAATCATCTGCTTTCATGCACATGCCTAAACCACCATGATCTGTTCTCTCTAACATTTTTTGCAGTTGGGTATACTTTGTATCTGCTCTGATATAATAATTTATTAATCTCTGACAGTGTTCAGCTTACCACTCATCTCAGCACTTCATCTCCATCACATCTAGCTTTCTTGACTGCTCTGCCTTCACTGCCCAGGGTTTTGTACCATACAGAAGCAATGGTTGCACCATTGTTTTGTGCACCTTACTTTTCAGCTTCTTCGGCATTCTTCTGTCTCATACTATTCCTAATGCTGTGTGTCAGCTGGCTGCAGCCCCTTTGATTCTAGCTTTGACCTCTTCATTCAGACTTCCCTTCTTCTCAACCACCCCTCCCAGATATTGAAGCTGTTAACTTTTTCCACAATTTTCCCCTCCCTCAGTTTTTAGCATCTTCAGATTTCTCCAATTTGTTGCCATAACAACTGTCTAGTATGTGCTCAGTTTCATCCCATGTGCCTTCAGTTTGGCATTCCATTCTCCAATCATTTGCTGAAATTCCTGCTCAGAGATTGCCTGTAATGCTACAAAATCTGCATACAGCATCTTTGATGATCTGTCCTCACCAGCTTGTTTGCTAATGTAGTACATGATTGGTATGAACAGCAGAGGACTCAAAGATGAACCCTGGTGCACCCCTACTCTTATTGAGAACCACTCAGTGAGTCTGAACACTATTCATACCTCTATCATTGGGACCTTGTAAATAGCCTGCACTAATTCCACCAAGTTTTCTGGGACTTCAAACCATCACAAGACTGTCCAAATTAGCTTTCTTAGGACCTTGTCATATGCCTTCTCCATGTCTAAGAATGCCCAGTTGGGATTTTTTCCTCATCTCTAGCTTCTTTTCAACTTTCTGTCTCACTGCAAACATTGAGTCAGTTGTGCTGAATCTTGATCTGAATCCAAACTGCTCATCTCTCATCTTAAAATAATCCAAAAACACAACAGGCATACTAAAAAACATAAAAATAACAAAACACTGCTCCAAAAATGTCCACATCTTCTTTTACTGTAAAAAACTAAGCACTTTCAATTTAAAATTAACAGAACTTCCTCAGAGTTGAAAGAAACTGCATCACTTCCTGCTGTTTAAATATAAATTTTGGCGCCAAAAACAAGAAACAAATTTAAAGAGAAATGCACCTCTAAAAACTACCTACTTCAATAATTTAATATTGACTATGGTAAAAACCAATAATCAACATATTTGGTAAAAATATTTCATAAAGAAAGAAATTTCTTCTTCAAAACATATCTTTAAAAAATTATCTTTTTGTGTGCTGGAAAAGGTCTGTGGGCTTTCCCTGGACAAAAGGAAACTTTACTGACAGATTACCTTTAATGCTGTTCATTGCTCAGGTATTAATGATGTTATCTCCATAGGATGTGTTTTGAAGGTGTCACTCTCATCTCTCATTTAACTTTCTGCTACTCTGCATATTTATGTATCTGTTACCATCTCCAGCATTTGCATGCAGTGTGACAGGAGTTTGATACTTCTGTACCACCCACATTTGTGAATGTTCCCTTTGTTCTTAAACCCTGGCAATAGGATGCTTATTCTCCAGTCATCTGAGACATGTCTTTCTCTCTGTACTGGTATGAATACACTCAGGAGGCATTTCTCTTGAGGTGCCCTACCACAGTCAACAAATAAAATACAATAATATAAAATACAGTAAAAAAATAAAGGGAAAGTCAGTTCCAAAAGGAAGGAATTATTTGGAACAGATACCTTTCTTGACAGCATGTCCTCCTGCAATGGAGGCCAAATGAGTGGCATCATTCACCATTCACACAAGCACATCAGGCTGTGTAGCCTGAGCACTCACCATTATCACTGGGGGGGGGTGGCTTCTATCACCAGCATTGCTGTCTCTTTGCAGCTGTGTCAGCAGATTTACATAATGCACACTGTATCTAAAATCACATCTTTGCAAGGAGTGCCCAGTGCAGCCATGTGCTAAGGTTGCCCCACCATGTTGGTGGCACTCAAGATCAATCAAATGATGTACTGAGACACAATCCACTGCAATGTAGTTCAGCATGAACCTCATTGTTGTGTTAAAGGGTAACTGTGGGGACACAAGGCCAGAAACATAGAACTGATTGAACTTCTGTAGTCTTGTACTGGAGTGCCTCCCGCAGAAAAGTTGATGCAGTGAAAGCAGGCTTTCAGTAGCTTGAACACACACCTTATGATGTTGTGGGGTTGTGGATGCATAGTGGTATACTGGAGTTCAGCAGTACTGTGTGGGCTATGTATGGGGATCATAAGGCAGGGCTCCAGTAAGTATCCAATGTGACATGTAACAGAGTAGGAACATGTGATGGCATAACTACCTGTGGATAAATAAAATATATGGCTGCCAGTAGCTTTTACATTTGCCACTGTACCTGCTGTGAAGATTGGGTGAAGATAGATGAAGGCTGCCAGCCTAGCCAGATAGAATTTTGTAGATAATTCTGTCATTTGTAAATATTAATGTAAGCCACAAGGCTTGTTGTCTTAAATGGAAAAAACGCTGTTACAAAAATGTAACAACAGTGCACTCTGCTGACCAAGTAAAACATGTTGTGACCCTTTGATCTAAAGTTGGCTCCGGCCTGTCTAGATGAAGGAAATCTTGCTATTGTGTTAAGCCCAGAGTAATGCCAGAATTTGCATGCATAAATGTCCTTTATTTGCTCTGGTTTCTGCCCAGAAGTGAAAATTTTAATGTAGTTTCTGTTAGCCTGGGAACCCAGGGAAGTGTGAAGAATGATGTAATGTGAACCAGGAATGTGATTTTAAAAACAGAGAATCAGAGAGCATTAAACATTTTTGTCTTGACCATCCAACTCAGCACTGCCTTTGCTCTATATGTAAGTTTATCTTAGACTTGGGTTTTTCTCTTAGAAATAGCTAGAAACTAGAAAGATTAGACTAAGTGTTTTTCTGTGATGTCAGAACTATACTACTAAATTATTTTAAGTATTTCTCTGTGATCTCTGAACTCTTGACTAACACTGCATAGTAAAAAGTATTGTGTTGTGTTTTGACTATTTGTTATTAAATATTTTTAAAACCTTTCAACTGTGGCTGTTTTGTGTAGAGATAATTTAAGCTCTAGCGTACATTGTATATTTTTAGTGATTACTAACCAAGTCACTCCAAATAAGCCTTGACAGTTCAGTTGTACTTACCTGTTTGGATAATAATATTGCACAGTAATAATTGGACACCTTTTCATAAGGGCCTTTTAGTAGCTGATAAATATTACCTGGGTGGTGGCAGTTATTTCTACCATATAGTCTGGGTAAAAGGGGCACAGCTGGAGTACCTGTACCAGCCTTTCCAAGGAGAGTTTGTGTGGTTGTATAAACTCTTGTCAAAGTGTGTGTGTGTGTGTGTGTGTGTATGTGTGTGTGTGTGTGTGTGTGTGTGTGTGTGTGTGTGTGTGTGTGTGTGTGTGTGTGTGTGTGTGTGAGCTACTTGGGAAGGGACACGAAGCACTGGTTGGACAGAGAGGGTGCTGGAGGTTTTAGCTTGCCCATTAGGCTGAGATCTGGACCCTAAAGCTGTGCCAGTGGGGAGTCTTACTGGGGACCTGGAGAGCAAGGGAGCAACCAGCCCCGGACCGACTGTGATCTTTGTGTGCTATTAAGGGAAATTGCACTTTACTGTGTGTATTTTTTATCCTTTCCTCCTATATGAGACGCCCCTCACTGGTGTTAGTGGTGAGGATTGAGGTTCCTTGCTAGCTGGGCCAGGGCACGGGCATCACATATTAAGTGTTTGGCAGTGGTGGGATACCCACACCACATATTAATTGGTTGCCAAATGCTAATTGGCTTGTAGTGGTATGGGTAGAGTGAATTCTGTAGCTTGTGTACAGTGAGATTTGAAGGTGTTTTGTACTCTAAATCAGCCATGCAGTGAATACTCAGAGTTCAGATCACAATTGTTTTATTTCTTTTTGTTAGCTTAGTGAGTCAGGTTGAGCAGGCAGCATGCCAACAGAGGACTATGGAAAGCTGACAAGGAGCCAGCTGGCGGAGATGTGCCAGGCTAGGGGACTGGTGCATGGAAACCTGACTAAGGCAGACCTGATTGCAGCCTTGGTTACAGCTGCATCAGCAAACAGCAACCAGGAGGACAATCAGACTGGTAGTGGAGATATAATACCCTCAGAGAATGGACAGCTCAACCTTTCTGCAGAGGACTTAAAAATCCATCTGGAGATAAAGAGACTTGAGTTGGAGGCCAGGCATTTGGAGATAGAAGCCAAGGAAAAGGAGCAGCAGAGGAGGCATGAGAGGGAAATGCTGACTCTTCACCAGAGTCATGGAGGTAATGGGGAAGGGAGTAACTGGACCCCAGAAGCACAAAAGTTCAGTAGATTTCTTTTGCATTTTAAAGAGGGGGATATTTTTGATAGTTTCATTCATATGTTTGAGAGGGTATGCAAACAGTATGGTGTTGAACAAAGGCTATGGGTATGGTTCCTGACCCCCTTTCTCCATGATAAAGCTGTAATTGTTTTGTCAAAAATGTCTGACGTTGCATGTTTTGATGATACTGCTGTCAAAAATCACTTGTTAGAATTGTTTAAGCTAACACCTGAAACGTATAGGAAAAGGTTTTGTGAGCATAGAAGCAAGGGAGATGAAAGTGTGTGTGAATATGTTGCTGAACTGGGCACTTATTTCCATAGGTGGGTGAGTGGATGTCAGGTCACCACTTTTGAAGGGCTGGCAGACCTTTTGGAGAGAGAACAAGCCCTTAACACTTTGCCTGAGGACATGAGGATCTGGTTAGCTGATAGACAATGTGCTACTTCAGATGAGTTGGGGAAGAAGGGAGACCTATACCTGGCAAGCAGGGCAGCCCTGCACAGGAAAGAGACCCCCAGTACTGCTCATGGGTCTAAAGGAACCCAGGGTGGGCAACACAGACTGCCCCAACAGAATCTGCCAGTAGCAGGGGAAGCCACTAGTCCAGGTACACATCCAGGAGCTAGGGTTAAATGTTTTGAATGCAACCAGTGGGGCCATGTGGCATACAGGTGTCCATGGAGACAAGGTGGGAAACAAAAGGTGATGGAGCCAGTGAGTGGGAATGACAAAATGCCAATGGTAGGTTGTCTTGAGACAACAAGGGTACTAAACTACCATCCTGCAGATGTCCTGATAGGGAAGGATTTGGATGAGGCAGTAGCATGTGTTTGTGCAGTTACACACAGTCAGGCTAGGAGACAAGCATGTGGGTCTAGTAGCCTGGGGGAGACCCAAACAGACTGCATACATGCAGCTAGGACTGGTGAGGTGGTTACTTGAGGGAGGGAGCTACCCTGTAGCAGTGAGACTGAAGTCGAGCCACAGCTGCTTGGGGGTACTGATGGTCCCTTGGACAAAGTGATTGCAAAGGTAGAGGTGAGTAGTAGTACCGAGGCTGACAGTGAGGCACCACTGTCAGAGGATGCTAGACTTCCTGTGGAAAGGGATCTGGGAAGGGTTACAAGGAGAGAGTTGAGACAGGCACAGCTCTCGGACCCTACATTGAAAGGCCTGAGGCAGGTAGCTAGGGAGGCACCTGACTCTCAAGGAAAGGGGGAATCTGTATACTGGGACAAAGGGTTACTATACAGAGAGTGGACCCCTGAGGGAGGGCTAGAAGGTGAGAGAGTACAGAATTTGTAGTGCCTAGAGCTTACCATCTGGCGCTTCTAGCCATAGCCCATGATATTCCCTTTGCAGGTCATATGGGCATAAAATGTACAAAGAGGCATATTATGCAGAACTTCTATTGGCCTGGAATTTCCATAGATGTAACAGGGTACTGCAGGACCTGTGAGCAGTGCCAAAAGGTAGGAAAGGAAGGAGGCAAGGTGAGAGCTCTTTTGATGCCTTTGCCTGTGACTGAGGAGCCATTTCAGAGAGTAGCTATGGATATTGTGGGTCCTCTGAGTACCCCAAGTTCCACCGGGAAAAACTGTATCCTAGTGGTAGTGGATTATGCTACACGATACCCTGAAGCAGTGGCTTTGTCCTCCATTGAGGTAGAGAAAGTGGCAAATGCTTTGTTAGAGATTTTCAGCAGGGTAGGTTTCCCAAAAGAAATACTGATTGACAGAGGTGCCAATTTCATGTCAGACCTGCTGGCTTGTCTGTGGAAGTCCTGTGGGGTGAAGCACATGAAGACCACCCCTACCATCCCCAGACTAATGGTCTTGTTGAGAGGTTAAACTCTACAATCAAGTCCATGCTACGGGCATTTGCAGATCAGTTTAAGAGGGAGTGGGACAAATATTTGCCTCATCTGTTGTTTGCTTACAGAGAGGTTCCACAGGAATCCACAGGTTTTTCACCCTTTGAGTTGCTGTAAGGGCATAGGGTAAGGGGACCTCTAGATTTAATTTGAGATGAATGGGAAGGTGAGTGCAAGTCTCATAAGGAGTCTGTTGTGGCATATGTCCTAAACCTCAGGACAAGGCTCAGGGAACTCATGAGCTTGGCCCAGGAGTACCTGGCAGAAGCCCAACAACAGAAAAAGCTGTGGTATGACAGGAATGCTCCAGCTAGAGAGTATGCTGTGGGGCAGCAGGTAATGGTTCTCATTCCTATCAGACACAACAAGCTGCAAGCAGCTTGGGAGGGACCCTACAAGGTGGTAAGAAAGGTAAGTGATGCTAACTACATGGTGGAACTGCTAGGCAGAAGGCAGGGGCACAAATTGTACCATGTTAACATGATGAAACCTTACCATAATAGGGGGGTTTGTGTTGAGCATTTGCAGTGGATTGCAGGAGGAGTCTGAGGGAAATCTGGGGACTGATCTCCTCTGTGAGGCTTGGGCTGACACCTCAATGGAAGGGCTAGCAATGTCCCAGCAGCTATCTCCTACCTGGGTTTGAGAAATCCGAGCAGTGTTGCAGGCATTTGGGGACATGTTCACTGGGAAACCAGGGTGCACCCACCTGGGGCAGTACCAGGTGGATACAGGACCCAAAAGGCCTATTAGACAGACCCCTTATAGAGTGCCTGAGAGAGTCAAACAGACTCTGAGGGAGGCGGTACAGGAGATGTTGAAACTAGGGATGATTCAAGCATCCAGACGTCCCTGGGCCTCCCCAGTGGTGCTGGTGCCAAAGAAGGATGTCAGCACCAGGTTCTGTGTGGACTACAGGAAATTGAATAGTCACACAGAGTCAGATCCTTACCCCATGTCTAAGACAGATGAGGCCCTAGAGCAGCTGAGTGGGGCTAAGTATCTTACAACCATTGATCTTACCAAGGGTTACTAGCAGGTGCCCTTAACTCCCAGTGCAAGAGAGAAGTCAACCTTTGTGACTACTTTTGGCTTGTATGAGTTCACAAATATGTCCTTTGGGATGAAGAATGCCCCAGCAACTTTTCAGAGGCTGGTAGATCATATCCTAGCAGGAGCAGGAGGGTTTGCCCTTGCTTACCTAGATGATATTGCCATCTACAGCCATTCCTGGCCAGAGCACCTTCAGCATTTCAGGGAGGTGCTGGGCAGACTACAGAGGGCAGGATTGACCATTTAGCTGAGAAAATGTGAGGTGGGTATGGCAGAGGTCTCCTACCTAGGACATAGAGTGGGGAGTGGTAAGATAAGACCAGAACCTGCCAAAGTGGAAGCCATTCAGGCATGACCTGCGCCTGTTAATAAAATGCAGGTGAGGGCATTTCTAGGGACAGCGGGGTACAACAGAAAGTTCACCCCAGTTATAGTAGCAGAGCTGCTCCCCTCACAGACCCGACAAGGAAGAGCAGGCCAGATAAGGTAGTGTGGACCCCAGCATGTGAGCAGGCATTCCAGAAGCTTAAAGAAGCTTTGGGAGGACCCCCCCCTGTGTTAGACAGTCCAGATTACAGCAAAGAATTTGTTGTGCAGGTGGATGCTTTGAACCATGGGGTGGGAGGCTGTACTTAGCCAGATTTCGTCAGAGGAAGAAGAGCACCCCAGTGGTTTATCTCAGTCATAGGCTCCAACCCAGGGAGGAATGCTTTGCAGCTGCAGAAAAGGAATGTCTAGTCATAGTGTTGGCACTACAGAAACTTCAGCCTTATCTGTATGGAAGGAAATACACTGTTATGACAGAACACAACCCCCTAACATGGTTAAAGAGAGCCAGCCAGCAAAATGCCAAGTTGCTAAGATGGAGCCTGGGGTTGCAAGCATTTGATGTCTGTGCAGCAACACAGTGTGATTAGCAATGCCAATGCAGATGAACTCTCAAGACAGGGAACTGGGTAAGGTATACTCAGATAGACCTAACTCTCTCAAGCAGCATTTCTCAAGGGTCACTTGAAAAACTAGCTTGAGTTCTCTGGGGGGGGGGGAGCTATGTAAAGACTGGGTGAAGTTAGATGAAGGCTGCCAGCCTAGCCAGATAGAATTTAGTAGATAATTTTGTCATTTCTAAATATTAATGTAAGCCACGGGCTTGTTGTCCTAAATGGAAAAAACTTGTTACAAAAATGTAACAAAAGTGCACTCAGCTGACCAAATAAAACATGTTGTGACCCTATGATATAAAGTCGGCTTCGGCCTGTCTAGATGAAGGAATTCTTGCTATTGTGTTAAGCCCAGAATAACGGCCAGAATTTGCTTGCATAAATGTCTTTTATGTCCTCTAGTTTCTGCCCAGAGGTGAAGAATGTAAATGTAGTTTCTGTTATCCTGGGAACCCAGGGAAGTATGAAGAATGATGCAATGTAAACCAGGAATGGTATTTTTAAAAATAGAGAGAATCAGAGAGCATTAAGCATTTCTGTCTTGACCATCCAACTCAGCACTGCCTTTGCTCTATATGTAAGTTTATCTTAGACTTGGGTTTTTCTCTTAGAAATAGCTAGAAACTAGAAAGATTAGACTAAGTGTGTTTCTGTGATGTCAGCACTGTACTACTGAATTACTTTAAGTATTTCTCTGTGATCTCTGAATGCTTGACTAGCACTGTGTAGTAAAAAGTATTGTCTTGTATGTTGACTAGTTGTTATTAAATATTCTTAAAACCTTTCAACTGTGGCTGTTTTGTGTAGAGATAATTTAATTCTAGAATACATTGCATATTTATAGTGATTACTGTCCAAGTCACTCCAAATAAGCCTTGACAGTTCAGTCACACTTACCTATTTGGATAATAATATTGCACAGTAATAAATGGACACCCTTTCATAAGGGCCTTTTAATAGCTGATAAATATTAGCTGGGTGGTGGCAGTGATTTCTACCGTATAGTCTGGGTAAAAGGGGCACAGCTGGAGAACTTGTGCCAGCCTTTCCCAGGAATGTCTGTGTGGTTGTATAAACTCTTCATAAAGTGTGTGTGTGTGTGTGTGTGTGTGTGTGTGTGTGTGTGTGTGTGTGTGTGTGTGTGTGTGTGTGTGTGTGTGTGTGTGTGCGTGTGTGTGTGTGTCAGCTACTTGGGCAAGGACATGAAGCACTGGTTGGACAGAGAGGGTGCTGGAGGTTTTAGCTTGCCCACTAGGCTGAGATCTGGACCCCTATAGCTGTGCCAGTGGGGAGTCTTATTGGGGATCTGGAGAGCAGGGGAATAACCAGCCCCACACTGACTGTGAGCTCTGTGTTCTCTTAAGGGAAATTGCACTTTACTGTGTGTATTTGTTATCCTTTTCTCCTATATGAGATGCCCCTCACTTGTGTTAGTGGTGAGGATTGAGGCTCCCTGATTGCCGGGCTAGGGCACGGGCATCACACCTGCTCTTACCTACTAGAAGACCTTGTGAAATTTCAGTGTTCAGGAAGAGGTTATACACTTGAGAAGTGTGCCAGATATGTGAAATATGCAAATTGCCTGGGTGTTTGTATGGGCACATTGATTATGATCTCATGTACAACATACATTGCCTGCATATCAGTCCTTTATTGTCACATGTGTGCAATCTCTGGTGCCCAGAACCTCAGGACATTATCACAGAAGACATGCAAGGTGCTAGCCTTCTACAGTGATGAGACTGGAAACAATATATTAACCTCCACATGTTGAAACATTATACCAAGGAATTTGTTGAGTATTCTAAAGGTGGAGGCCAGTGAAATACCCAATATTTCTCTAGCTGGTCCTCTAAAGGTCCCTGTAGCCAGTATGAAAAGAGCTATACATAACGTGGTATAGGAAATCCATGTATTCGTATCAGTTTCAGGTTTGAGTGCTATATGTCAACTAAGACCCGTACAGTCTCCTGATCAACTCTAAAGTGACACACAATCTCTTGACCAATGAAATTGCAATAAGTAGACTTTTTATTTATCTTGATGCTGGATTGTATCACACTCATGCCAGCAGGAATTGGCAGTGAAAAGGGTTATTTATTTATTTTATTCATTTATTGGCATCTGTTATAGAATTCTGCAGTGGTGCAGTGGTGCCGTTGTTGCCTCACAGCAAGAGGTTCTCCCGTTCGATTCTTGGCTTGGGTTGGGAGTGCCTTCTGTGTGGAGTCTGCATGTCCTCCCCACGGTCGAGTGGGTGTTCAAAAGACATGCATTGAATGGGCATGCCTTCGTTTAAGGTTGGGCGTCGGGCTGGCAAATCAACACCATAAAAACCAACTGCCAAGCATTAGCGGACCAGAGTTCCGCTGTGTCGACCCCTAACCGGGGAAAGCCGAAAGACAAACAACAACAACATTGGCATCTGTTATAGTGTGCTACTGCACAATAGCTGCTGTGACTCCAAGCATTCTTTCCACATGCAACAACATTTTAGGCATGCTTTCTCCATTTTTCGTCATGTAAACAGGGTACCTAATGTCCTTTATAGACAACTATGAGCTGCAATATTTACCTTGCAGTGTTATAAGTACTTATATTAATACTGTAATGAAATACACTTGCTCTTGTTTCCACTAGCATGATAGTACCAGGAGTATGTTTATTATAAAAATCCAGGCATATGAACAAGTGGCTGAGATCAAAGAATACCCAGAGGCCATATCACAAGACCTTGAAGAACAGAATGTCAGTCACTGGTTTTCCATAGGAAATACCTGCTGGTGTGATTTCTAAGTGTGCAGCAGCAGTGATTCAATTATTTTGTGAAATGTCTTACTTCTTCATGTTTGTGCAACTCTAGGGGTGGTATACATTTCTGTGTGGGTGTACACAGGGGTAGCCCAATGCAAAAGCATTTACAATTTGAGATTTCACTCTTTTGGCATTTCAGGCATGTGTGTTTCTTGATTCCTTGGTATCTTGTAATTCACAAATGCCTCAAAATAGTTCCTGAACTTTCTGTCACACTGCACTTTTAGTGTATCCTCTGGATCTTCATCAACCAAGGCTCCCTTACTGTAGGATGTCCCTCAGAGTTCACTCCTTCCCTATATTACTCTCTATTTACACCAACAAACTCCCAGCAAACCTCCACCTTCTCCAAATCATTTTACATGCAGCTGACATGATAATCTATCTTCTACACCAATTAAAATCTATTATAGAACAAAAGCTTCAGCAAAATCTCCTTGCCCTCAGCGACTGGCTAAACTCCAGATGACTATTTATATATATATATATATATATATATATATATATATATATATATATATATATACACACACACACACACACACACACACACACACACACACACACACACACACACACACATGAATATTGTATCAGAGATAAAAAACTGGAAATAGGATTTCTAGAAAAGGGTAGGAGCAAACTACATAGAAAAAAAAACAGAAATTGTAGGAACAATGCATGTAAAATGTTTTGGAGGAGGAGTGAGGTTTAAGGGAAGGCAGGAATTAAACAATTTATGTAATGTTGGATTGATAATAATGGTATAAATCATGTATGTGATATACAATGCTTGTAGCTGTGAAATTTTAACATGGTTTGATTTATTTAAATGTATGTCTGCTTGTATCTTAAGGGATAATTCAATAAAAGTGTTAAAAAGGTTATCATTGCATTAATTGCTTCTAATTGCATTTTTTTTATTTACAAAGTTATTTACAAATGCCCGAGGATGCTCTTGTCTGTTTGGGATGGAGCTCTAAAACAGGATGATTTAACTATTAAGAAGTATTATATATATTTGTTCTTTCGCTTGAAGAGGATATGGGAGGTACCATTGCAAGTCCTGCAATTGTTTGGTGTCCTGGTGAGTCATACTGCCAGTTTAGAACACACATACATGTATAGAGCACAGCAGAAAGATGCATGAAGGCTGAATATGTTCTTTACAATGCATGCTACTCCCTGATTAGCAACTACATGCAACATTAAGGTTTTAGTACTTTCATAACAAGTATTGAATGGTCAAAGAACTTCTCAGTGTGACCAAGTAGGTGACAGTGCTTCACAGGTAGCTGGAGATGTTAATGATTTTTTTGCTCTTTGGTTTACGAGCAGTGAAGAACATAAGGTAAGTTGTATTATGAGTGTTTTTTAAAGAGCAAAAGTCCTACAACAGATGTGAACAGAACCAAAGCAGAGTGTCTGGAAAAACACAAAAACATGTTTGCTGATACATTTGTACATTTCACTTTATTGGGGCATCTTAATTTCTATAAACCTTAACTTTACTTAAGCAATGGACACCGCGCATGCTCACACAGTAATAGGTATAAAGAGTATGCATTATTCACGGATACTTGAGACAAGCAGTAATGGCTGCCAAATGAAAAGATTATGTTGCCATTCATCACTGCTGGTCTATTCAGTATACTGTATAAAGTAGAAGTTGATGTTGCTGCAGTCATTAGAGCAAGGAATCTGGACAGAGTCTAACATGATTCATGAACATGATGATAACACCTTTCAATTCAAAGCCCTCCTACTACATTTTACCCATGCTGATAATTACGTATTTTATCACAACTTATGAACATCTCTCTTTCCAGGCTCCCACTACCCCAGATCACAGACCAATACTCATGCTCTTTCACATAACTTTAATCAGCCACTACTCACCCTCCCTTCCAACTCCCATATTACAATAACTCAACATCTCATTCAAGTCAGTTATGTTAACCCTAGAACTAAACACTACTACAAACTATTATTCAAACTTCAAAAACTAATAATCTATTTTCAAATGAACCTCACAATGGATGGGGACATCCACCTCAACCCAGGACCAATCCCATCAGAAGCATCCAACCCAATACTTAATATCCCCTCTAGCCTGCAAAACTTAAACATCTCCTCTGCCTCTCTCATCTGCCACCTAAACATCAGAAGCCTAAATAATAAAATCCACTAGCTGCATGCCCTCTTAGCAGTACACTCCCCAGGTATACTATGTCTTACAGAAACCTGGCTTAAGCCATCCACCACTGACAATGAAGTTACTCCTCCAGGTTACAATATAATACGACTGGACCGCAACTCAAAGAAGGGGGGCGGGGTAGCTGTCTTATATAAATCTTCAATTAATGTAACTATTTCCAACTCTCCACAAGTTCCTCAAGCTGATAAAGCTGAAATACTCTTTACAAAACTACAAATTAACCAGCATAAATCTATAAACATCGGCTGCATTTATATCCCACCTGGCAACAACACCAATATCCTTGAAGACATTCTACAGTGGCTGTCCATAAACTCCCCACAATTAACTATTGTTTTAGGTGACTTTAATATAGTCTGGAACACCTTCTCGTCAGACTTTCCTACTACCCACATAACTCTATATGGTTTCTCCCAAGTCATACCCTCCACCACCAGAACTAGTAAGCCCAATAACAAAGAAAGCATACTAGATTAGATTCTCATTAATAACCCTCCCCAAATGTATAAGGCAGGCACCCAACCTGAGGAAATAAGTGATCACCTCCTAAAATATACTCAGACAAAAATAATGATATCCCTCAAATACCGAGCTTCAGAACTATCAGGAACAATAAGAGCTTCAATCAAACCAAATTCCAATTAGAACTTCAAACATGTAACTGGAATAGACTAAACCCTAAGGATCAGCTAGTATGTAAGCAGCTAAGAAATGATACTAAGAAGTCTATAATGTAAGAGAAAAAAGACTATTACTGTAACCTGCAACATAAACATCAAAATCAACCACAAAAATGTTGGTCAAGCTTAAACAATCTTCTCCATCCAGGTAATACTACTACCCCTACCCCTGCGTCTATCCTCCAAAAACCTCCAGAAAATATTGCCAACACCTTTAACACCTTCTTTACGGAAACTATACAATCCCTTGCCAGCCAACTAGGCCCCAACAACCTAGACCCTATTAACCCCATATCCAATACCCACCCATCCTTTAACTATCAACCTGTACCAATGGCATTTATCTGCTCTTTAATCAAGAAACTGAAACCCACCACCCTTTCAGCAGACCTAGTCCCGGCTGAATATCTTCAAAAGGCTGCAAATGCAATAGCGTATCCCATCTCAATATTAATTAACAGAACCATC
This sequence comes from Protopterus annectens, assembly GCF_019279795.1. Classification (NCBI taxonomy): domain Eukaryota; kingdom Metazoa; phylum Chordata; order Ceratodontiformes; family Protopteridae; genus Protopterus; species Protopterus annectens. The sequence continues at coordinate 1,185,345,827 of NC_056743.1, read as the reverse complement.
TCTGAAGAATAGATCCCCTCCATCTGGAAAATTTCCTATGTAATTCCTCTCCTTAAAGGGGGTAACTCCACTGATCTATCAAATTACTGGCCCATCGCCATTCTGTCCCCTCTGGCTAAAATTATGGAAAAACGTATCCACAAGCAACTCCTTCATTACCTCAATTTGCACAATCTCCTAGCTCCCTCCCAGCATGGATTTAGACCCCACCATAGTACCACCACAGCCCTTCTATCCTTCTCTCAGACAATAAATCAAATCCGTAATAATAATACGCCCTCCTCTGCTGTCTTTCTTGACCTATCTAAGGCATTTGACACGGTAAACCACCAGCTACTCATTCAAACACTTGCCATAGACAGACTAGCAATACGCTGGTTTCAGTCCTACCTAAGTGGCAGACAACAAGCTGTGCTATGGAAGGATAGCCTTTCTTCCCTGCTGCCAGTCACCCTTGGAGTTCCTCAAGGGTCTATGCTAGGACCTCTCCTATATTCCATCTTCATTAATGATCTTCATGCAGTCATCCCCAAAGTAACCTGCATTCAATATGCAGATGACTCTACCCTAATCTGTTCTGCCACCTCCCCATTAGACCTGCAGACCTTAACCCAAAATACTTTCAATGTAGTAGAAAACTGGTTCACTAACAGGCGTCTTCTATTGAATCCAAATAAAACAAAACTGCTACTCTTCACCCCCACCTGGAAAGCTACACTCCCATCATTTACCATAACATCTAATAATGTCACAATAATTTCCCCAGACAGTAATGCAAAACTATTAGGTGTGTAATTGTTGAAAATAACCTTAAGTTTGATGCTCACATCGACAAAACCATTAAAACAGTCAACAAAAAGCTAGGATCTCTATATAGAATTAAGGCATTTCTAACCCCAACTGCTAGGACAGTTATTGCCCGAACACATTTACTTTCAACCCTTCTTTATGCCTCCCCAATCTATACAAACTTGAGTAAATCCGACCTCAATAAACTCAATAGCTGCTACAACACCATAGCCAGATTTGCCACAGGCTCAACATATAGAATCCACCACTGTATTAACCTACGATCTCTAGGCTGGCTAGAGTTTCCCTCTCAAATCCAGTATAATCAATTAATAATAGCCCACAAAGTCCTTCATCAGACCAAAAGCACACCCATATTCAAAAATATAATTACCCCTTACAGTAACCTAAAAACTCTCTGGTCTTCTGACAAAATACTGGCACAAACTGTTAAATCTAAAAACTCAGCAGGTGACTCATTGTTTTGCAGCTCTGTTGGAACAATCTGGAATCAGCTCCCTGCTGAACTTACAGCAAACCAGACTATTAACCAATTTAAAACATCTCTCAAAAAATTCCTAAAGTCACTGGCTGTGCCCCTGTACCACCCCTGACTAACCAGCTTACCACTGTCTTCACTACCTGGCTATCTGTAAAATAGTCAATGTTTCAGACTTAGTCTCATTCTCATATGTATTGTACTACTGAATGACATGTTACCTTTTTCAGCCTTGTACTACTAAAAAGGTCTAAGTTTGAACAAGAAAACTACAATGTTAAGTTTAAGTATACATGTATTCCAAGTATGCATATAATCCTATAATTCTGTACTGGTATCTATATGTGACTGTATAAAACTGCTACTGTTTAACTCTTATGTAACTATCCACATGTGGAGCTTTTCTCCCCGGGCATCTGCTGAAAATGGACCTGTGTCCAGTCAGACTATCCCAGTTAACAAATGTAAAATGTTGTTGTTTTTCTTTCGGCTTTTCCCAGTTAGGGGTCGCCACAGTGGAACTCCGGTCCGCTAATGACTGGCAGTTGTTTTTTATGGTGTCGAGTTGCCAGCCTGACGCCCAACCTTCAACAAAGGCATGCCCATTCAACACATGTCTTTCGGACGCCCACTTGACTGCAGGGAGGACATGCAGACTCCACACAGAAGGCACTCCCAACCCAAGCCGAGAATTGAACGGGAGAACCTCTTGCTGTGAGGCAACAATGCTACCACTGCACCACCGTGGAAGTTTTGGTTAACAAATGTTAAAATAACAAATGTAAAATAAAAAAAATAAAAATAAATAAATAAATGATAGGGGACAAAAGGCCTAAAAATAGGGACAATTTTTAAATATTGCCCTTATAAGCTTATAAAGCTGCTAGAATAACAGGATTTAACAGGACTGGTGTTGGCATGCATTTTCTGAAGGATATAAACTCTGAAATTCAAATGAATGTCATTATTTAGTGATTTCAATCCTCAGTAATTTGGCAGAAAATCACAAATTCTATGAGGAACAGACCAAACATTTGAGGCAAAAATCTGGACACTCTGTGAAAATCTGGAGAGTTAAGAGGTATGGCCATGAGGGGGTGGAGCCTGAATGGCTAACTGAAAGCAGCAGTATTTTAGAGGTCCATACAACTAGTTAAATAAGACAGGAAAAATATTCTTTTTTTTTCTTTAAAGTTTAAAATCTTATAGATAAAGGACTAATTTACATAATTAGAAACTTTGGAGAAATTTTATAAATAATTTCTTGTCAAAAAGCTTGGAGATATATTCACTTGTTAAAATGAGCAACTCAAAGAATTCTCACCAGGATGCTGTCTTAAAGAAGGAACTACAACAGATGGCATCTACCCTGCAGGAGTTGTCTTTGAAGATGGAAGATTTTAAAGAGAACTTGGAAAATCTTAAAACAAGCAGTCAGAAATAGGTTGACACCCTCAAGGAAATGCTACAACACCAGACAAGGATAACAGGAATAGAGGTTTCTCTAAATGACTTAGAAAGCAGACTTAAGGATGAGGAAACACAGAAAGAACTGCTTCTTAAACAAAACACTTAGTTGGTTAATAAAGTAGATGACTTGAAAAATAGGGAGAGGAGAAATAACATCAGGATTTTCGGATTACCTAAAAACACAGAGGGTGAGAATATTATTTCCTTTTTATCAAGCTGGACCCCTGACTTTTTAAATTTAAAAGAAGGATTTTCCTTTGGCATAGAAAGGGTGCACAGAGCTATTGGGAAACCTGCCACTAACTCAAACTCTCCCCCTAGGTCAATAATTATCAAATTTCTTTCATACTTGGACAAGGAACTGATTTTAAGATCTGCTTGGAGGAAGGCACCTCTAAAATATAAACAGAGTCTGATAAGATTTGATAATGACTATTCATTTAGAATAATGGAACAAAGGAAAAAAGAGTGGTCAATGATAACGTTTCTGAAACAAAATAACATCAAGGCACAACATGCATATCCAGATAAGATAAGAATACTGTATGCCAACGAGATGAGGACTTTTATTGACTTAGAGGAAGCCTCTTCATTTATTAAAACTAATAATGTGATTACTTTACCAGAAGATATGGATTGGATATCACCTTCACTCAAGAGAACAAAAGAAACAAATGTCTGGACAGACGTCAAAAAGAAGAAGCAAATGACTGATACTGTTACAGCCAAATCTCTCAAAGCATCTACTATGATATAAATTGTTTTAACATTACTTTAAAGGGCCAATTATACTGCTTGGAATTTTAAAACAAAGGTAACTAACTACTGGAATCTTTATCTATATTTTTTGAAAATAGATGGCACATGAGAGTTTTCACATTACCTCAGATATGTAAAACCGGGTACTTTTCTTTCACAGAAGGAGGGTTATATAGCACATAAAATATTTATACTGTAAATCAACATACATAGTATATGTGTATTTTCCTCTTAATTTTCTCTTTTCTTTCTCTCTTCTCATTATTTATTTTAACTGCATCTTGTCTCCCTTTCTAAATTTGGTACTTACGTATTATCACAACCAGATCTGCAAGGGGCACAAATTCATAATAGGTGTCCGAAGTGATTAACGGTAGCCTTAAAATGGCTATGTTTACTACTAAGTATTATTGTCCAACATTGTGTCTGACTCAGGAAGATGAATAACACATTTTGGGTTTATCATGGACGTACGTCTCCGACGGGAGCCACTGGGACAGTGCAAAAGGCTGACAGCTGATTCACAGTGTTTGTAATGCAATAGATTCCTTGCATGCCACTGTGACTATTTATGCTCTGTTGTTTTAACACAGTGACACTCTTGGTTTTATCTTGTTTTTTGCACGCCGTGCTATGTACATGCACGGACTTTCTCATAGTACTTCCATGCAGTGAAAAAAGTACATTCTGTGTACAGCATTCACTTACAAAATGGCTTTTTTTACATGCAATATTACTTTGATTTATTCCTGTACTGCCTACGTTTCAGCCATGAAGTGTATTTTATGAGATGCTTCCTAAAAATGTGGATGAAATGTACAAAAGAAAGTAGTTCCTCTTCACATGGCTGACAAGCAGAAGGCATGTTTACTGAATGGCTCATTAACTTTGGTGAGGATTTGACGCAAGCCAGGAAGAGGAATTTTTCCGTTATTCCTCTTAAACATTTATAAAGACCATGTGGGAGTAGTAATTAACACTTCATCCAACCCTTTTCAGGTTAGCAGTCATAGTTTCACAAAAACATTGCACATTTCTGGCCCTTGTAAATCTAGGTACAACAGAAACAGTCAATTGTCTTGAGCTCTTGCTATGACTACTTTACTGTACTGCTCACCTTTAAAAAGTCTAAGTCGTGAACAAAAAATAAGCAACATGCTGTCAGTAAAGTGTCTAAACATTCAATAACACAATGTTTTTAACATTTTATGGATAACACTGCAGAAAAGAAACTGTCCTGGTAAAGAAAACAGACTATACGACATTTTAACAACATTAATGAACTGATTTCATGATCAGGAAGCAACCAGTAGTGGCATGCAAAATCTGGTTGCGATAATATGTAAGTACCCTAAATTCTCTCCTATTTACTATACTAATATAGTCTGTATATATTTAATAACTCACTATCTATACATAGATAAATAATAGTCTAAAATAATCTAGTTTTAAGGTAAACATTGGAATAGTGAACTTAATTAATTGTTATTACAATATTTATTAGATTAATGATAGTCACTGTTATGCTTAATGGGATTGGGGATATGTTCGTGATTAACTCTGAAATGTTCCATTCATGTACATATGTCCTTTGAATTATTTCCTTTTAGTATTAACAAATACATAAAAAAAAAGAGGAAAAAATGTACTGTTGCTTAAGAGAAGTGAAGTTTTTGTCACATTCTATTTGCATTGCCATAGCAACAGTAAACAACTGCTGCAGTTTCTAAGGACACTGTGAATCTGCAAAGTGCATTTAGCCTCACAGATAACAAATAATAAGAAACAGTAATGTTGTTTAGTTATTAAAATGAAAAACAACCTAAACAAGGTAAAATAAATACATAATAGGACTATTTGTATATATTTTATGATTTATCCTCATAGGATTATATATTCCTGGAACCACAACTGAAATGTTCTCAAACTACATGTGCACTGAAATATAGCTGCTTGATTAAAAAGTATTATAGCAATAACCCATGCCTGGGTGTGGGTAATGCTGGATTTACCTACGGTTGGTGTGGTTTGGTCACGAGGGCGAAGTACGAGTGGCCAAAAAAAGACAACCATGGGTAAATCCAGCATCACCCACACCCAGAAGTGGGTTATTGCTATTATACAATGACATTATTTAAGAAAAAAAAGAATTACTTGTCTTGAATAATGGCATTGTATAATACCTCCTTGCTGCCCTTCTGCAGCTGTCTGGTATTCTGCGACAGTTCTGATATACTGCGCATGCATATGCTTACGCAGTACATCAGAGCTGTGGGCAAAAGCAACGGAGAAAGCAAGATCTCTGTTGCTTTTTACAAACTGTCTCGCTATGTTAAAGGAGTTTAACATAGCGAGACAGCTTTAAAAAAGCAATGGAGAATCTCTGTTGCTTTTTTTAAAGCTGTCTCACTATGTTAAAACTGTTTAACATAGCGAGACACTTTTAAAAAAAGCAACGGAGATAGGAAGATCTCCGTTACTTTTCTTAAAGCTGTCTCGCTATGTTAAACTCCTTTAACATAGCAAGACAGTGTCTAAACAGCAATGGAGATTTTGCATTCTCTGTTGCTGTAAAAAAAAAAGAGTTATACTAATGGAAAAAGTCCGGGCGACCGGACCTTTTTCCATTATTATAACCCTGATTTACAATGTGCATGCTGACCAATCAGCATGCATGTTTTGGAATATTAATGGAGGGGGGGGGGGTCGTTCTATAATACTCATTTTAACATGCTAATTCCACAAGCTGTCTGCACTGTAAAAGTTACATTTTATATGTTACTTGAAACTGACAGTCTCTGGAGCACATGAAAAGATACATATTACTTTTTGAAACATGTTATTTTTGCAGTAACCTCACACTCTGTACAAACTCACTTGGCAACTGATAGCTATTCATTTAAAATATCAGTTTAAATAGTAAATGTGCCCTTGAAATGCTATTGACATTTTGACAAAATATAATGTGAACTGTAAAATGAATAACTTGAAAGAAGTGAAGTAATGCATAGATTTCAAAGACAGTTCTTGACATTCCAGTATAAGTAAAAAGGTATATTCACAAGGAAGTATTGAAATGTTTTAGTCTTCCAGTTAAAATAGCTTACTTTCAACATTTTGTGATATCAGAAAGTTTGAAGAGCTAGGAAATTACTATTATTTGTCTTTATAATGATTATTAGACAGATGTTAGACTCTGGTACTCACATTGGACTACACATTCCTGGAAACTCAACTGAAATGTTTCCAAATTACTTGTGAATTTAAATGAAACTGCCTGATTAATAAGCATAATTTACTTCAGCAACCTGAATCCATAAGCTATCTGCTCTATATATGCTACATTATATATGTCACTTGCATATGACAGTCTCTAGAGCACACGAAAAAATACATATTATTTTTGCAACATGCTATATTTGCACTAGCCATACATTCTAAACAAAACTCATTTGGCAACTGACAAGTTATCTATTTGAAACATCAGTCTAAATATTAATTGTGCCCTTGCAATATTGTTGCCGTTTTGACAAAACAAAACCTGAACTGAAAAAGGAATGATTTGAAGAAGTGAAGTACAGATTTCAAAGACAGCTATTGACACTACAATATAAGTAGAAATGTATATATGCAAGGAAAATTTTAAATACTTCATACTTTTATTTAAAATAGCTTATTGTTAACTTTTTGCTTTATCAGAAAATTTAAAGAGCTAGGAAATTATTTCTAATTTGTCTTTATAATGTTTACTAAAGTGATGTTAGTCACTGACTTGTTTAATGGATTGCGAGTCATGTACAAGACAGACTACTGAATGTTACTTCTGTTTATCTATGTCTGCTGAATTTCTTTTATTAGTACTGATTTAAAACAAGGGAAAGAAAGAAAGAAAAGGGAAATCTCTGTTTTTGGTCAAGGGATGAGAGGCTTAAGAGTATTCTAACTGCCCCGAGAACTCTCTAAGATGCTCTAAACACTATTTGATTAATTGATAAAAACAGAGCCAAAAGAACAATTGTTATAAAAGCATACGCAAGCAGCCCCCTGAAGTCAAAAGGCAATAACTCCAGGTTGGGAATATATCCAAAGATATAAATAAAGTCCACAGAAGATAAATCAGGTACCAGTTTAATAGAAGACACAAGCGCTTTCACATAGCTTCATCAGGTGTAACCATTTCATCTAAAACACACCTTTATACATGCATTAATTGATCACATGACTGAAACTTTTAAAGAGACAAAACTCATTTTATACTAATATAATATAAACAAATAACTAAATACAAATAACAAATACAAATGCAAATAAAAATGTATAAACAGATGAATTATATATATATATATATATATATATATATATATATATATATATATGTATATATAAATATGAGTACTACTATTAAAACGTAGCTTAAATAAAACTCAAGTGCCTAAAAAGTACATCTCCTATTTAGTGGTCTGTTACGTAATATGGGCTTGATAGGAACACATTCATTGAGACCATGTCCTTTATGGGATCTCAGTCTAACTATCCATTTTGCTTCTGTCTCTTCAGTTTTAACTCTCACATCACCCCCTCTATTATTCTCATAGATAACAGATAGAACTCTGAAAGTAAATTTATGATGTTCACCCATGGTGCTAATATGTTTTGCCAAAGCATTGATTCTAAACTTCTTTCTAATGTGATATAGGTGCTCTCTCATTCTCTCTCTAAGAGTTCTGTCTGTCTTGCCTATATAGAAGCAATGACATTGTTGGCACTCAGCCAGATAAACAACATGTATGGTCTCACAAGTGGCACTTACCCTGATATCAAATGTTCTTGTTGTGTCAGGGTGATGAAATATTATAGAAGTATCTATGTGTGGGCACTGTGGACAGTGACCACAAGGTCGTGTGCCTTTAAACTCCATAGTAGGTTTCTCTGTTCTTACCCCACATAATCTCCTATACAAGTTCTTTTGTTCTTGAATGTATACTGGGGTCTAGCACCAATTAAAGAGGAAATTGTGGGTTCAGTAACCAACACCTGCCAGTTTCTATTAATAATGTCTGTATAGTGCTTGATATCTCTAGCATAGGTGAGGCAGAGACTGAGCTTGGGTTCCTTGCATTTATTATATCTGGGAGCAGCATTGGAAAAATACGGTTTGGCTTCATTAAATCTCATACGTCTCACCATTGTCTCATTCTTGTTGATACTATAGGTATGATACCCCCGGTCCTTTAACTCCAAGTTGGTAGTATGCATCATTTGTTCATACTCAACCGGGTCTACAGTGAGTCTTGATGCTCTAAAAAATTGGTTACGTGCAACATTGTCAAAAACAAATTCTGGGTGCATACTTTGTCTAGAAAGAAGGTTGTTAACCCTGCGTTCCTTCCTATACATTCTGGTACTGAGGTTACCTAATGTGTCCTTATAGATATAGACATCCAGGAAATTAATTCCTGTATAAGAATAATTAAAAGTAAATTTTAAAAGTCAGTGGTTTTATTAAGGTATTCAATAAAGAGCTTCAGTCCATCTAAGGTGCCTTTCCATAGAAAGAAACAATCGTCTACAAATCTTCTATAGAAATGGATGTACGGTGCATATATACTATTAAAATGTAATCTGTCTCCCATGTGACCATAACTATATTGGTAGCTGTTTGAACAGGAGCTGCCCATTGCTACTCCATTTTTCTGCCAGTAGATGTTATCATTAAAAATGAAAATGTTGTTATAGAGTACCAGGGCTATCAATTTTTGTATAACTATAATCTCTGTGGCATTATATGTGCCAACTTTTGTCAGTAATTTTCTCATAAAGTCTATACCCAATGTGTTGGGTATAACTGTAAAGAGGGAGACAACATCTAACGTAACCAAAATATATTCACCATCAGCAGTTCCTTGATTAGTAAATGCATATAAATCCCTTAGAAAATGTTCAGTGTCTTTCAAGACATGGTGCATAGTATCTAGGACAGGTCTCAGTTTTTTCTTCACATAGATTGAGATAGCCTCTGCTGACCATCCCCTTACAGAAGCTATGGGCCTCATAGGTGGTCTAGTACTATTCTTGTGCAGTTTTGGAAGCCCTTGTATAACAGGCACCACTCGTTTAGAAACCAAAAAATAGTGTACCATTTCATCAGTAATAAGGCATTCAAATTGCATGCTCTTAATTGCGTTAATAATCTCTAAAATCATTTTATCTACATGTGCTCTATTTATAAGTTGATAAAAATTATTATCACTGAGCATTTCATACATCAATGAATCATAGTCTATTTTATCTAAGACAACTATTTGTCCCCCTTTGTCAGCTGGTCTAATTACCAAGCTGAAATCATTCTCAAGTTTATTCAATGTATCTAGTTCATCTTTGCTAAGGTTATGCTTCTTGTAAAAATTAATGTTATCATCTATAACTTTGTAAAAGTCAGTAATACATAACTGTTCAAATGCATTTACAACAGAATTCATTTTCGGTATAAAAGTGCTAGGTCTCCTAAAAACAACTTGTTCTTGTTTATTATTAGTGTTTAAAAACATTAATTTCAAACTTAGATTCCTAGTAAAAATCTTTAAATCAAATATAGCATCAGTGATAGACATATCAGAGGCAGGTATAAATGATAAACCTCTGGTTAAAACACTTAATTCATTGTCAGAAAGCAGACGTTTAGAAAGATTAACTACTAGAGTCTTACTTTTTGAAAGGCTTTCTTGATAGTGTAAACATTGTTTGTTTCCTCCTCGTATTTTCTCTTGTTTCTTGTACTGCTTCTCCCCCGTGTTTGGTTCTGCTTCCTCTGTCCATCCGTTCTCACCAGTGAGTTGTCTCTCACTGGCAAGGGAAAATTTAGATGGTATTCGTTGGATTGTGAGCAAACCGTATTGGAAGCCGTCGGTAGAACAGTAGAAATGCTGCAGTCACTTCTGTGAACCTGCGCTACTGTCACGACCTTCCTCCTAGCGCCCTGTGGACATGCATGTGAGCTAGGAGGAACTGGAAGCTTATTAACGCTCTGTTCAGATGATATGCCTGCGGACTCAGGCTTGTTGGAGGTAATATCTTCGTTGAACACACTATTGTCTTGAATCAAGACATTATCAAGTTCTTGTAAACGTGCGCTCCCTTCCGTTTGTGCTCGCTGAGCTGCAGCTGCCGTTTGCTCTGATTTCATTAGTTCACGTGGCCACATGAAGATGTGGCCTGATGAGAAATCAGAACGATCTCTCTGTAGTTTTTTCAATTTGATTTGTAGCAGTTTGCGCTTGTAGGTGTCTACATTGCTTATAGTATCTATCATCAGTCTAGTGAGGGAATCACCATTGTAGTTGTTATTCAAGTATGCATACTTATTCTTAATGTCATCAAGGAGTTTAAACTCACGTCTCTCAGCAGCTGCTATTAGGAGCTTGATATAACTAAAACTGGTAGCGATATTCAACTTTTGCCACTCTGTTAAAAGAAGGCTATCACAATCAACTTCAGCTGGCATCTTTAATATTCTGAGTCCACAAGGCACCAATTTCTGTTCAATGCATGCCTCAAGATGAAATTTCTCATATTGTGTTCTGGCTAACTTAGAGAGCAATCTCTCTAGGTCAAGCATATCAGTTCTCAGTGATAGAAAATCAGTAGTAACATCCACTTCTTCTTTGGGCTCCAAATTAACATTCAGAAGTGGGTTGTTCACATCTCTAATCTTAGAAATAAATGTGTCAACACTACCTTCTATCAAAGCTGTCGAGGCTCGACATTCAGGAGTATAATCCAGCTCAACTTGTATAGCATCCTCAGCCATGGTAACTTCGTAGACAGGCTCACAAAAAACAGAAGCAATTGATAAAAACAGAGCCAAAAGAACAATTGTTATAAAAGCATAAGCAAGCAGCCCCCTGAAGTCAAGAGGCAATAAATCCAGGCTGAGAATATATCCAAAGATATAAATAAAGTCCACAGAAGATAAATCAGGTACCAGTTTAATAGAAGACACAAGCACTTTCACATAGCTTCATCAGGTGTAACCATTTCATCTAAAAACACACCTTTATACATGCATTAATTGATCACATGACTGAAACTATATTCATATTTATATATATATATATATATATATATATATATATATATATATATATATAATTCATCTGTTTATACATTTTTATTTGTATTTAGTTATTTGTTTATATTATATTAGTATAAAATGAGTTTTGTCTCTTTAAAAGTTTCAGTCATGTGATCAATTAATGCATATATAAAGGTGTGTTTTTAGATGAAATGGTTACACCTGATGAAGCTATGTGTTCTATTAAACTGGTACCTGATTTATCTTCTGTGGACTTTATTTATATCTTTGGATATATTCTCAGCCTGGATTTATGATAGAAGGTGGTGTTGATCATCTTGAGGCATGCATTGAACTCAGAATATTAAAGATGCCAGCTGAAGTTGATTGTGAACAGAGTGACAAAAGTTAAATATCGCTACCAGTTTTAGTTATATCAAGCTCGAGTTTAAACTCCTTGGTGACATTAATGAAATCAGAGCAAACAGCAGCTCCAGCTCAGTGAGCAGAACTTGATAATGTCTTGATTCAAGACAATATCATTTGAACAGAGTTCAGGTTCACAGAAGTGATGGCAGCATTTCTACTGAATACTGTTTGCTCACAAAATACCATCTAAGTGAGAGACAACTCACTGGTAAGAACGGATGGACAAGAAGAAGTACAAGAAACAAGTGAAAATACGAGGAGGAAACAAACAATGTTTACACTATCAAGAAAGCCTTTCAAAAAGTAAGACTCTAGTAGTTAATCTTTCTAAACGTCTGCTTTCTGACAATGAATTAAGTGTTTTAACGAGAGGTTTATGGTTTATACCTGCCTCTGATATGTCTATCAGTGATGGTATATTTGATTTAAAGATTGTTACTGGGAATCTAAGTTTGAAATTAATGTTTTAAACACTAATAATAAACAAGAACAAGTTGTTTTAGACCTAGCACTTTAAAATGAATTCTGTTGTAAATGCATTTGAACAGTTATGTATTACTGACTTTACAAAGTTATAGATAATAACATTAATTTTTACAAGAAGCATAACCTTAGCAAAGATGAACTAGATACATTGAATAAACTTGAGAATGATTTCAGCTTGGTAATTAGATCAGCTGACAAAGGGGGACAAATAGTTGTCTTAGATAAAATAGACTATGATTCATTGATGTATGAAATGCTCAGTGATAATAATTTTTATCAACTTATAAATAGAGCACATGTAGATAAAATGATTTTGCAATTTGAATGCCTTATTACTGATGAAATGGTACACTATTTTTTGGTTTCTAAACGAGTGGTGCCTGTTATACAAGGGCTTCCAAAACTGCACAAGAATAGTACTAGACCACCTATGAGGCCCATAGTTTCTGTAAGGGGATGGTCAACAGAGGCTATCTCAATCTATGTGGAGAAAAAACTGAGACCTGTCCTAGATACTATGCACCATGTCTTGAAAGACACTGAACATTTTCTAAGGGATTTATATGCATTTACTAATCAAGGAACTGCTGATGGTGAATATATTTGATGTTGTCTCCATACCCAACACATTGGGTATAGTCTTTATGAGAAAATTACTGACAAAAGTTGGCACATATAATGTCACAGAGATTATAGTTATACAAAAATTGATAGCCCTGGTACTCTATAACAACATTTTCATTTTTAATGATAACATCTACTGGCAGAAAATATAGTTATGGTCACATGGGAGACAGATTACATTTTAATAGTATATAACATCCATTTCTATAGAAGATTTGTAGACGATTGTTTCTTTCTATGGAAAGGCACCTTAGATGGACTGAAGCTCTTTATTGAATACCTTAATAAAACCACTGACTTTTTAAAATTTACTTTTAATTATTCTTATACAGGAATTAATTTCCTGGATGTCTATATCTATAAGGACACATTAGGTAACCTCAGTACCAGAATGTATAGGAAGGAATGCAGGGTTAACAACCTTCTTTCTAGACAAAGTATGCACCCAGAATTTGTTTTTGACAATGTTGCACATAACCAATTTTTTAGAGCATCAAGACTCACTGTAGACCCAGTTGAGTACGAACAAATGATGCATACTACCAACTTGGAGTTAAAGGACCGGGGGTATCATACCTATAGTATCAACAAGAATGAGATGATGGTGAGACTTATGAGATTTAATGAAGCCAAACCGTATTTTTCCAATGCTGCTCCCAGATATAATAAATGCAAGGAACCCAAGCTCAGTCTCTGCCTCACCTATGCTAGAGATATCAAGCACTATACAGACATTATTAATAGAAACTGGCAGGTGTTGGTTACTGAACCCACAATTTCCTCTTTAATTGGTGCTAGACCCCAGTATACATTCAAGAACAAAAGAACTTGTATAGGAGATTATGTAGGGTAAGAACAGAGAAACCTACTATGGAGTTTAAATGTGGTCACTGTCCGCAGTGCCCACACATAGATACTTCTATAATATTTCATCACCCTGACACAACAAGAACATTTGATATCAGGGTAAGTGCCACTTGTGAGACCATACATGTTGTTTATCTGGCTGAGTGCCAACAATATCATTGCTTCTATATAGGCAAGACAGACAGAACTCTTAGAGAGAGAATGAGAGAGCACCTATATCACATTAGAAAGAAGTCTAGAATCAATGCTTTGGCAAAACATATTAGCACCATGGGTGAACATCATAAATTTACTTTCAGAGTTCTATCTGTTATCTATGAGAATAATAGAGGGGGTGATGTAAGAGTTAAAACTGAAGAGACAGAAGCAAAATGGATAGTTAGACTGAGATCCCATAAAGGACATGGTCTCAATGAATGTGTTCCTATAACAGACCACTAAATAGGAGATGTACTTTTTAGGCACTTGAGTTTTATTTAAGCAATAGTAGTACTCATATTTATATTTACATATATATATATATATATATATATATATATATATATATATATAATTCATCTGTTTATACATTTTTATTTGCATTTGTATTTGTTATTTGTATTTAGTTATTTGTTTATATTATATTAGTATAAAATGAGTTTTGTCTCTTTAAAAGTTTCAGTCATGTGATCAATTAAAGCATGTATAAAGGTGTGTTTTTAGATGAAATGGTTACACCTGATGAAGCTATGTGAAAGCGCTTGTGTCTTCTATTAAACTGGTACCTGATTTATCTTCTGTGGACTTTATTTATATCTTTGGATATATTATGAATATGAATTAAGGACACTTTTCGATAACCAAGGCTTTCAACTATTAGAGCTACTGATTAAACATTATTCTTTATGTATTTCAACTATTACAAAAGAAATAAATGACTTGGACAGTTTAATCAAATTAGACTTGGACTTTATTAGGTATAAATACGACTATGCTAGAATATTTAATAGTATTGATGCTCTCTTGGTCAAACTGAAGAATACCAAAGCTAAAAAACTAAATAGAGATAGGCTTGCATACCAACAAGGAAAAGCTTAGCCGAAGTTGATGACTACAAATTTTAAAGTTGATAATGGAAGGTTCCCAGAGACGGTCACAGACGTCCCAGAAGGGTCAAGTCAACAAATAGAAGGAAACTTAGATCCCATTTCTGAAGAAGAACATCTAGAACAAGAGCAAGGACCTAGAAGAAGTAATAGGTTAAAAGCTAACTATTACAATTCTTCAACGTCCAATAATAATGGTGGTGTGAACTATGGAAATAACAACAATAACTATTTTTTAGGACGGCACAACAACAGCCGACAACCCAACCGGAATACGAAGAACTGGAATCGGCGGTAGACGCCGACACCATTTTTTCTAGTGGTGGTGTGGTAGAAACAAATGGATTAAAGATTCTTTTTAACACAAAAGGTGACTTTAAGATCTACAATTTTGCTAGTATTACACTAGAACAGAAGCTTATTGATCTTCTAGCACTTGGTAACACATTTGTTCCTAGCCATTCATTTGATCTTACTAGTACGATTATAGACTTAAAAAGTTTTGTAAGGAAATTAAATTTTAACATTTTATTTCCTAATCTTGAAAAAGAACATAACAACACGTTAAAGTTACCTAGTGTCTTCAACCCTGTATTACACCCTGATTTAATTTTATTTGAAAAAGCATATGAAGTAGATCTTAGAAATTTGTATAAGAACTTGAAAATTCATAATAAGGGTAAAAAATACAATACAACAAAGGACCAGATGGAATTATTAGATGAACTATGTAACCTATCAGTCAGAATTCTTAAACCAGACAAAGGGGGTGGACTTGTCATTTTTGAAAACAGCGATTACAGTGACAAGATGAAAATTGTCCTAAACAATCCAGCATATTCTTTATCTTCTAAGAATGAAATGAACATGAGGTACTCTAGAAATAGAGGATACTTCAGAGACTTATTTTTAGCTGGTAATATAGATTTGGAAACCTACCATTACATAGACATTACATTCCCCAAGGTCCCAGTTATTTTTGGGATCCCAAAAATACATAAAGATTTGGAGAACCCACCCATGAGGGCCTTGGTGGATGGTAGGTCGTCCATGACCCACCCCTGTGCACGCCTGGTGGATAAAATTCTGAATAAATACCTTAAAGCCATACCCCACATTTGTAAAGACTCTTGGTCTTTTCTTCTAGACATAAACAACATCCCCTTCGATGAGGCTTACAACTTTCTCACCATTGATGAGGTTGATCTATATACTTCGATTCCACACAATGAGGCCATCGAATGGGTTAGTATTATGTTAAAAGATCTGGGAGCACCACAGGTAGAAATTGACACTGTGGCTGAATTGTTGGACATCAATCTTTCTTCTAACTTTTTCCTCTTTGAGCAACAGTATTATTTGCAAACACAGTGCATTGCAATGGGGTCTCCCTGCGGCTCTAGTGTGGCAAACATATTTGTTGCTTTTTGGGAAAAACAATTTCTAATGCATAATACAGTATTCCAACATCAAATTTCTTACTACACCAGGTATTTAGATGATATATTCATCTTATTTAAAGGTAACAATGATGAGGCTGACACATTGGTCAATTATTTGAACAACACTACTGACTTTTTTAGATTCACTCATCATTTTTCAATGGTGGAAATCGACTACTTAGACGTCAAGCTCGTGAAGGATTTGCAAAAGGCCGGCTTCCTTTCTACTATCTTTAGAAAGCCGACCTTCTGTAACTCATTCCTTCATTTTTCGAGCCAACATCCCTTCAAACAAAAAAGGTCCGTAGTAAAAGGCCAATTGATTAGAGCCTCAAAAATGTGTAACACGGAAGAAAGTTTTGATAAAGAATGTAACACACTTAGTAGAATGTTCTCTAGTAGAGATTACCCTGAAGACCTAATTTTAGAACTTATTGGTGAAGTCAAACATAAAAGACAATCAGGTTTATATGCACCGTTATTAACAATTTGTCATCCTAATTCTGAGACTTGTTCAATTACAGTTTCTGTTGAGTTAACACCAACCCTTACTAACTCAATAACATAAGATAACACTAATAATGGGTCTCCAGAACAAGTACACCTGAATTATGGAAGTAGTTTTATAACTACATTCAACCTGGATTCACCTATTATAAGTTCTATAATTCACAAAAACTGGTATTTCATTACCAGTAATCCACAATTTCATGGTAAATTTGATGTTCTACCTCCCATTGTATATAAACGAGGTAACAATCTTAAAAATATATTAGAAAGAAATAAAAAGATGGATTTTTTCTCAAAACAAAAAGGCACGTTCTTATGTGGCCATTGTAATTGGTGCAAATTACTAAAAACAGGTTCAACATTTCAAATTAAAGGAAAAAAGTATGACATTTATCACAAAATAGACTGCAATACTAGATCGGTAGTCTATTTGGCCTTGTGTGACTGTTGTCCGGCTTACTATGTCGGCAAAACAGACCAAAGATTTAAGGATAGGATTTACCAACATTCCTATGTAATAAGGAAAAAGAAGGAAGACAACGCTCTAGCAAAACATATCATAAACCAGAGAGACCATAGCTTCCATTTTGTAGCTATTGATCATATCCCACATAACATCCGAGGAGGGCCACAAGCTTTATTCCTTGAAATTAAGGAATTAGAATGGCAAATTAAACTAGATGCCTTCAGTAGCCCGGGTCTTAATGAACATTGTAACATCTCTTGCATCCTTAAACTTAAAAGTTACATGAGATAACTAACACTTCCTTCTTCCTTAAAATAAGTGTTACACAGACAATTAATATATCTCTTTTTACTCATTTATACAATTCGACTTTAGTATATATCTAAATACAATAGTAATATACGTTTTTCTGGTCCACATAAGATAAGTGGGTTTTTAACAACAGACAACATCTGGCTCACAGGAATTTTTTACCTGTGGAGCTTTTTACTCCACACTTATTATACATGTGCCTTCTATTTTGCCACTTTAACATCTTTCTTGGCTATATTTCCAGTGGTCTCATTCTTGTTACTTTTTCACTTTAGTAATACCTCTTGTAGTTATGGATTTACTTCTAGTTTGACTAAAGCATACGGTGTCTCTTAAATAGAAACTACACTGATGGCTTAAGTTTAGCCTTCTTCTAGAGTTTATTCCCCTTTTCCTTCTGGGATGGACAATCCTTCAATAACCTCACTCATTTACTTACACACATTTTACCTATAGTACAGAAGGTACTACCTTACTAATCTAACATAGTCTCCCTTCCCCTCTTCTTAGAGGGGAATACAGGAAGGGAACCTACCTAGTCCAGTCTTATAGAACCTTTTAGGGGGTTACTATTATATCCTAGCATAGGAATTTTAGTTAATTTATTTCCCTAATATTGCTAGTATATTAGGGCTAACTTAGAGGGCAAAAAGTTAGGATAGTTAAAGTACTACTTTAACATTTAGATAACGGAAGTACTTACATAATACTTGTCATGTAACCTGGGTATATGCTACAATTTCAGGTTTTAGGTGTGTGTCCTGGTGCTTTCATGTTCTCATGTTTTTATACTACGGTATTTTTATATTTTTATATTCTAGGTGTTCACTTTTGTATACGGTCTCGTATTTAACATATTTTAATTTTTTAATTATGTCTAAATGAAACGCGCAAGTCCACGTTTTGAATGGTGATGTCATGTAGTACTAAACTTTTTAAATAGACTTTGGCGCCAATGGTTTTGTATTTCTGATGAAGCTACTGTCTGAGCAGTAGCGAAAACGCTTTTTTGGTGGTTTAAAATAAAAATTGCGTTAAAGCTCTATCTGTGTGCTCCTCTGGACCTGTTACTCTGAGGCTGTGGTATCGCTAGTCTATCTTTGGATATATTCTCAGCCTGGATTTATTGCCTCTTGACTTCAGGGGGCTGCTTGCTTATACTATTTGATTAATACTTACCCAAGGTAAGTCTTGATTACCATACAGGTCCCGTCACATTAATTCTAGACCTGATGTGATTACCCATTCTGGAAGCAGGAGGTGCCCTATGCAGGATGAGAATTGTCAGGGTCATCATAGTTCATTCTTAAACTCTGCTTTGCAAATCTATAAATATCTAAAAGCACTGCACACTAGAATGTAGGGCGCCTCTACTCAGAGTCAGGATACCACTGATAAACCATGTCTTTTCATAAGTGTAAGTTGAAGTTGGCGAGCTGAAGAGTGGTAAAAGTAAAGGAAGATAGTACACACAGTAAATTCATATTTCATTGGTAATCACTCATTGTCTCCTGTAGAGTCCTTTTAGTCAAATTATTTTAGTAATAATCTATTTGTTGTCTGTTTGTTGTTGCCCTGGGAAGATACCATCGAATACAAGGAGTTGCTTTGGCAACTCCAATTGGAGGCCTATAACCCACCAGGGCTGAATAATCATGTGTCCCTAGCCCCAGTACTTAAAATAAGGGTGGCTAAGCTATGATAGGGAAATGTAATTTTATGGGTGAAACATATAACAAAAGACTATATATCTTATGTACAATTAGTTACAAATTGTATCAAAGTGCAGTAATTTTACATATATTTATTCAGAGTTTTTGAATAAGAGGATTATCATCAGCTCGAATGAAGGTAAAAATGTACTAGTGTAAGCATTTTAAACAGCATTTGATGTAATTAAGTCATCTGCCCGCTAGAGGGAGCCAAGATGTAGCTAAATTCATGAAATTAAAATAAGTATGTATTTTAAATGTTATATTTACAAAGTTTTAAATAAAAGTTTTTAGTTAATGATTTATGTTCAGGTATGATTTTGAAAAGGGAATGAATTATCTAGTAGTAAAGGAAGACTTAACATGGATTTGAAACAAAGCATGTTTTAAAATAAGCATATAGAACAAAGGTAGTAGGAAAAAAAGGGATGATTTTTAAACAGGAACAGATGACTTTTAATTATTTTATTATATTAATTAATTCAAATTATTTAATTAACAAATGTATTTAAAGTTGAAGTGTATGTGTATGTATTATTCATTTACATCTGAGGAAGTGAGTTAAACGAAAACGCAGGTGTGGAGACATAGCGTTTATGGTTTCATGTTACTGGAGCTGTATTTGGGACTTTTGTCGTGCTGTAACGTACTGGTGTGTTTTTCGTCATTAAAATTGTGAAAAGGAAAGGAGCTGTGCCTTTTTACTCCACTGGTGCTTTTTGCTTGGTTTGGTTGCTTTTCAAGTGCTAGCCTCCATTGACTTGTGTCAAATTATTTTAGTAATAATCTATTTGTTGTTGGCTTATTTAGAGTGTGCTCCTCTGTTGCATTTAATTTATCCAAAATGACATATCTGACATGTTTGGGATCTCTTAAGGGTAACCAAATATTGGATATTTTCTAAGTCAGCATAATAATTGTTTACACTGCTAACATTCCATCCTGATATATAAAATACTATAGAACAATAATACAATAATATAGAATTTCATATCTCTTTTAAGAAAATTCTCCATATAATAATTTAACATATGGAGCTCAGTTGATATTGTTGGTTAAAGGTATGAGTGATAATCCAATAGACCTATCTTTATCTATTGGATTATGAATGACTTCCATTCCATGTTTAATGTGAAATTCATATTTTCTTGTGTTAGAAAAATGTGTATTTGAATATATGAGAAATGCTAGTTTAAAAGCAAAGAAGTATATAATGCATTTTATTCTATTAATCATATAACAAGTAGGGATTAATTCATGTGCAAATGTAAGTAGTTTTGAAACTGCAGTGTGGCTTAAAGCAAAGCTGATCTTTGACCCTGGCAGAATGCTAGCTTAGCAAGTTTTAATGTTTATGCTTTTCACAAGTGATTATCTGCTGGGTCAGGAAATTAAATGTGTGAAATAATGAAATCTTCTGCTCTTTCCTGTTGGAATGATTTGGCCTTGTATATGTATTACTGAGATAGCACGCAGCTGTGTGAGAAAGTGTAACAGAGAACAAAGACGTGTATTATAAAATCTGCTATTGTATTCGAACTGATATGGAACCTTGAAGAAGTAACTTTACAGAAAGACATTATGTCTGACCAGCTGGATAGCAAGGCCGTATTGTATCTAGAGGAAAAGTTTTTTTTAAATATACAGCATCAACAGCTTTATGAATAACCGACTATAAGCTAAAAGTGATGTAGATGCCCTGTGACATATCACGTCAGTAAGGTGGGCATAGCTTAAATGTTAAACCTATATAAAATTGTGTGCTTCCTGTTTCATGTCAGACAAAATTCTGTACTTGTATGTCTTTTGCCTCCTGGTGTACACTAGTAAACTTTTTAACCTGAACCTCCTGTGTATTGATATCTTATTTTATTTAACAGTTTGGTCCTTCACAGACGGAATTCCCTTGGTAAGCCGCAGATCAGAGTGTATCGGTGGTCGAATACTGCGCAGGAGAAGTTACCAAAATGGTTCTTGAGTGAAAAGACCTCCGAGTGAATTGTCGTGTAAAGAGGCTGGCCACTTTCTGATCTGTGGCCGAAAAGCGGAACTTGGACTTTCTCAATACCGGAGGCTCAGGTAGGAAGAATTTTCCTTTTTTCTGTTTTAGATCAGGGACTAGGTTACAGTATATTGTTGTCAAGATTTGTTTTGCAGATCAGGGACAAAAGGAAGTACTGTATATTTGGTCATAGATCAGGGTAACAGAATAAGGTAGGCAGTTATTCTAGATAAACTGTGAACAGGAACTGAGAATTTGATATCACGTGATAAAAAAGGGTTACGTAACATTTTCTTTGACATGGGTAATCAGTGCACTAAAACATCGCGAGATCCGCCCCTAACCAAAGATGCAAAATACATGCAATTGCAACGTTCTGATAACGTTAGGTATTATACGAAATGGGTTAGTAAATATGAATTTGATGGTAAACTAGATAAAACTTCACTAGTGAAACTCCTTAAACAGCTTAAATCTGATGCAGGAGGTCAGGCAAAAAAGCAACGCCAATTAGAAATTCCTCAGGCACACAAGTGGATTGAGAAAGCAAATCGTAGAGAACAGAAGCTTAAAAATTCAAAGACATTATTTTTAGACAAAGAGGATAATAACTTGGTAATAGCAACAGCTCCTCCTCCTTGCCCCCTCCCTTACCCTTTTCAGGATATGAAGCGAGTGGACAGGCTGGTCCGCCTCTGTGTTATCCTGAAGTTTCAGCAAGACCACAACCATTTGTTAGAGATCCTATTGAAACTAGGTACCGAACACGTAAAACACATAGGGACACAGAATTATATCAAATAGAGAGAAATCTACAGGATGAGAGTGAGGAAGAAATATGCCCACTTATAGAAGTTCCAAATCCTCAGGCAGGACAGGAAGGGCAGGATCCAACACTCTTAGTATATAGACCATGGACACCGGAAGATATCCGGAAGGCTACTGAGGGAATCCCCCATCCGAAAGTTAATTTTACGAAATTTTTAGAAGATTTACAAGGCATGAGGTTGAGTTACCACTTGAATGGGGAAGAAGTAGAAAAAGTAGTAAGACAAATTATAGGTCCAGATTGGCACATGATTTGTGGCACCTGGAATCCTCGTAATGCAGAGCTTAGACCACTCCCACATAGTGACGCAGAGTTAGACAACAGAGTGAAAGGTCTGACAGACCGAATCTCTGAGAAATGGAAACCTAGAGCAGACTGGCCTTGCATTAATCAATGCATACAACAGGAAAATGAGATGATAGATGGATACTTTGCTAGATTATTAGAATGTTTTAATAATCATAGCGGTATGACGGTTCCGGAAAACCAAACGAATAATTCCCCGTATGAACAACAATTAAAAAATGCATTTTTGAAAGGTTGCATTGCACCTATTAGTAGCTTCATTACGAAGCATATGATAGACCATGGAACAGGGAGGCTACAAGCCTTACTTGAATACGCTAGACATGCTGAAAGACATTTTAATAGTAAAAAGAAAAAGAAGGTGCAAGTCTTCACTGCTGAAGATGGAGCTGAAGTATTTGTATTACAGTCAGGTAAAAATGGCAAGAAGAATGCCCAGGGAAACAAACAGTCTGACAAATGATCAGAAGATTTTGAAGAAAGAAAAAAGAGAGGTGAATGCTTCAAGTGCAGGAAAAAGGGACATCTAGCAAGGGATTGTAGGCAAAACAAAAAGGTAATCACAGAAGATAAGGGAGATGAGGACTGACTATATGATAGTGAAGATACATCATGTGAAAGTCAGAAATCATCAGGAAAAGTTAATAAACAAAAAACAAATGTAAATGTGATAGAAGGAGTAGAGGAAGTGCAAGTAGATATGGAGGATGAAGAAAGTGAAATTTTGGACTTAGCATTATTGAGTTTAGAGCTCTACTTAGCAGATACGAAACCTGAAGTTACACTTCTGGTGGAGGGAAGGGAAGTCAAATTCCTGCATGACTCAGGAGCGTCACGGACTTTGATACACCCCTCCAAGTTACCAGAACATTCAGAATCACCTGATTATATACTAGTAAAAGCCACAAATGGACAGCTATACAGAGAACCACTTTTCCATGATATAGCAATAACTGACCCTGTTTCAGGTATGACCCAGAGAAGTAAAATTGTTGTTTCTGCAAAGTGTCCAGTAAACCTATTGGGCTGGGACCTTATGCAGATATTTGGCATAGCAGTAGTTCCAACTGTACAAGGTATGGAGGCACAGAGACAAATGGATACCTTTGTAGTGCGATCGGAGGGTGTAACATTTTACTGGTACAGCCAGGACCTAGTCACGACTGGTCCACGGGCAGTAACCGAGGAACTGATGAACATAGCCATCAGTAAAGCCCCCTCCCTCGACACTGATCAACAGCATTTGTTACACTGTACTCTATACTACTGTACTACACCAGGACCTGATAGAGAGTATAAGCAAGAATTGTTTAGAAATCGTGAAACTAGATTGGTTTTGCGTAGTTTGTACTGGGATACTGAGGGGAACAGTGTAGTTAGCTGTTCGTTACCTCAATAATTCCTTGCATTGTATAGATCAAATCAGTTACCACATGTCAGCTTGACAAAGAACAAAAGTGTCAAATGGGCAGACTTAGGAGAAAAAGTAACAAGATGGGAAAAACAGACTGATTTATAACTATCAGAACAAGGGATACAAAAACAAAAACTGAATTGGTTAACACAGACACATCCAGCTGTACACTTGCAATCTAGTGAGGACAGCTGATTAGCGTTCTTATTAGAAGAAGAAGAAAAGGCCTTATGTGAAATTCCAAAAACTCTTTGGTCAGCAGGCAAGTCAGATGTAGGACTTATTCGAACAGCAGGACCAGTTACAATAACCCAAAATCAGCTTTTAGACCACAGAAAAGACAATACCCTTTGAGAAAGGATGCAGAAATAGGAATTAAGCCTATAATAGCAGCATTACTCAAAGAAGGAGTATTGGTAGTATCTCCTGATTCACCATGTAATACACCCCTATTTCCTGTTAAAAAAGCAAATGGGGAATGGTGGATGGTTCAAGGTTTACAAGCTGTAAATAATGCAGTAATACCTAGAGCACCTATGGTGCCAGACCCACATACTTTGTTAAACGATTTAGAACCGCAACAGAAATATTTCTCTGTGGTAGATATTAGCAATGCTTTCTTTTCAATACCTATACATCCTGATAGTCAATATTGGTTTGCATTTACATTTCAGTGTAAAAGGTATACATATACTCGACTACCACAGGGATATTGTGAGAGTCCAACAATATTTGCACAAGAAATGGCTAGCAACCTGGCAGGGTTTACCCCACCGGGAGGTAGTCAAATTCTACTTTACGTAGATGACATCTTGCTAGCAGCCCCCACCCAGCAACAGTGCAGGGAGGATACTGTAGCATTATTGAAATTTTTAGCAACATGAGGACACAAAGTAAACAAAAGTAAGTTACAACTTTGGAGAAAACAAGTTAGATACTTGGGATATGTAATATCCAATGAAGGTATAATACTAGATGAGGAAAGAAAAACAGCAATTTTGCAAGCACCTAAACCAGCAACCAAGAAGGAAATGATGTCTTTCTTGGGTACAACTAATTTTTGTCGGAGCTGGATACCAAATTATGCTTTGGAATCTGCTCCACTAACTGACTTGATATATAAGACACCAATGGCAGCACAAGATATCTTAAAATGGACACCTGAAGCAGAAACGGCTTTCTGCAGGTTGAAGCAGTTGATAGCTTCTTCATTAGTTTTAGGACTTTCAAATTATCACAAACGATTCTTTCAGACCGTAGATTGTAAGCAAGGATATATGACGTTAGTATTGATGCAACAACATGGGGATAAGCAACGCCCCATAGCCTATTATTCATCACAGTTAGATCCAGTGGTGCGATTTTTGCCCCACTGTGTACAAGCAGTAGTTGCAGCTGCAATGGCAGTACAGGCTTCGGCCTCAGTGGTGTTATTCCACCCTCTCACATTGAGAGTGCCTCATGCAGTTGCAATAATTTTACTGCAAGAAAAAGTGGCATACCTTTCCCCTGATAGACATCTTTCGTGTATGACTATACTGCTGAGCCAACCTCATATGACAATTGAACGATGTATGACATTAAATCCATCAACATTACTCCCAACTCCTGTGGATGGCACACCACACAGCTGCCTGCGGGAAATTGAACAGTTAGCTTTACCTAGACAGGATCTCACAGATATGCCCTTGGATAATGCTGAGGTGACATATTACGTGGATGGCTCATGCAGAAGGGGTCCTACAGGGAAGAATCTGGTAGGGTATGCGGTAGTTACAGACACTGAAATTTTGGAAGCTCAATCCTTACCACACAACTTATCTGCACAAGCAGCAGAATTGATAGCTTTGATGAAGGCATGTACTTTAGCAAAAAACAAGTGTGTAAATATATATACTGACAGTCAGTATGCTTTTTCTACAGTACATGTATTTGCACAACAATGGACAAATAGAGGAATGATAACATCTAGTGGAAAACCTATTAATCATGCGCAATTTATTTTGGAGTTATTAGAATCTATTCAGTTACCTATCAAAGTAGCTATTTGTAAATGTGTAGCTCATACAAAACAGCAGGATAAGATTTCAAAAGGCAATGCACGAGCTGATGCAGCTACAAAGCAAGCAGCCTCAGACTCAGAAACTTTACTTTTAAATGAGGAATTACAACCCTCTGAGATTTTAGATTTAGACATGTTAAAAACAATGCAGATGCTTACTACAAAAGCAGAAAAAAAAATGGGTAAAACGAGGTGCAATTCTTGAGAATGGACTGTACATTTCCAAAGAAAGAAAACCGATATTGCCATCTAATTTATTTAGATATGCAGCTTTGTTGAGCCATGGGCAGTGCCATGTCTCAACAGGGGGGATGGTACAGTTAGTAAATCGAATATTCCAAACATATGGATACACAAACTACACAAAAAAATTTTGTGCAGCTTGTCATACTTGTAACAAGCACCATGCACAAGGAGCATTTAAAACCAAGCAAGGAAGTTTTCCTATACCACCATACCCATTCCATACTATTTGTATGGATTTCATAGAATTGAATAAATGTGAAGGGAAAAAGTTTTATTTAGTTATTGTAGACATGTTTTCTAAATGGGTAGAAGCTTTTCCAACCAAACACCCGGCTGCAGCAACAGTGGCGAAAGCCCTGATAAAAGAAGTAATCCCTAGATTTGGCATTCCGGAAAGGATTTATAGTGACAATGGCACACATTTTGTGAACCAGACAATCCACCAGCTTGGGAGATTTTTTGGTATCTCCTTAAAGAACCATTGTGCCTACCACCCACAGTGAGCAGGATTGGTGGAAAGGTACAATGGTACCCTAAAAAGTAAACTTAGGAAGCTAGTAGAGGAGACCCAAAAGAATTGGATATAGTCTGCCTTTAGCACTGCTGAGTATGAGAACGGTTCCAAATGTAAAGGGTTTGACTCCCTTTGAAATGGTTTTTGGGAGAGCATATTATGTGCTTCAGTGGAAAGCTCTCATGCCTGCAGAGCAAGAGGCTGGCAGTTCATTAGCTAGTTATATGAGGAAACTGTTAACAAATAAATCTGTTTTGCAGTTTAACTCTTTTTCAGATAAGGAACAGACCAGACCGGTGGAAGCAGTCTTGGCCCCAGGGTCATGGGTTTGGCTGAAAGTGACGAAAAGGAAGAATTGGGCGAGTCCAAAGTGGGAGGGACCGTACCAGGTTCTGTTGGCAACGCCTACTGCAGTTAGAGTGGCCGAGAGGATGTCCTGGGTTCATTTGATGCATTGTAAACTGGTAAAGAACTTTCAACTTGATAAAAACTTTGTGACTGATACACAACCAGACCGAGATGGCCAAAAACAAAGCGAATAGAAATTTAGATCAACCCCAGAGATGTTGCATAATCATTTTGTTGAGTGTACATTTATTGACTGTAATTGTGACAATTTTCCTCTTGTTGTGGTTTATCCTACACACAACTACACAAATGAAAGTGGGAAGGCGTGATGAAAAGTCTATAGACTGACATCCAAATTTTAACACATACCTAGCCATGAAACGTGTATATGCAGAGACTATGAACATTTCAAATTGCTGGGTTTGTACAGCTATACCAACAGCATATGGAGGACTGATAATGTCCGCTGTCCCTTTGGGGATAAATGAAACTTGGGAGAATTTACTTTTCGATACAGGAACTGTGAGATCACAGGACAAAATAGTTTTATTTTTACCTGTCACACAAAAAGGAGTTGTATGTTTCTATAAAAATGACACCCTCCAGGTGGGCTGGAGCAATTGTAATATAACCATATCTTACCGATGTTATATTAAGAATGGTAATGGCAATATTTTTTGCAATACTAATTATGACTCATATTTGAACTCATTGAAAACAACTATGAATGACATTCGCAAAAATCCAGTTTTGTTTAAACAATTGTCAGTTATAGATCAGAAAATGTTTCATGCAGGGCTGATGCGTATTAGTACTAAAGTAGAAAGCTGTTATTTTATTTGTGGGAAAAAGGCATATAAATGGTTACCTGAGAATTGGTCCGGCAGTTGTTTTTTGGGTTATTTGGTTTCGGCAATAAGACATACTGCAGAATTACCTTTGGGTAAGATACGAAACGTGAGAGAAGCAGCCCAAAAGCCCATAGGTCCAGTTGAAAAACCTGTGAATCCAGTTGGAAAGATTGAAGCTGGCTGGAAAGACCATAATTCAGTAAAAGACAAAAGCGAATTGACTCATATGGACTTGAGTGACAGTGTTATATCCTGGGCAGGAATATTCCCAGCCTATGGAGCAGTCAAATCGATCTGGGAGCTGAGGAAGTTGTCAAAACTTCTCGAAGTAATGAGTAATGCAACTTTTTCTGCCCTAGAACTGGTGACTGATGAATTGAATGCAATGAGAACTGTTGTGCTACAAAATCATATGGCTCTTGACTTCACCCTAGTGGCAAGAGGTGGTACGTGCGTGCTTATCAAAGAAGAATGCTGTGCTTATATTTCTGACAATCGTCATGAGATCAATAACCACCTAGAGGTAATTCAGCAAGTATCAGCCATGACTGAACCAGACCCAAACCCACTGACGGACTTTTTCCAGAATCTATTTGGGGGGTGGGGTTCCATCCTAATGAATATTCTGATTGCCATTTGTGTGGGTATACTCCTAATAGGAGCATGTGTTTGCTGTGGAATTCCCTGCATGAAAAGATTAATCAAAGATTTTATTGATGTATCTGTTACTGAAACTTTGTACCAAGATATTGAGATTGAAAGATTGATCTCAGATGACATTTTTTCTGAAGTATAGATTGAATGACTCACCTAGCTGAAAATCCTAAGTGGAAAAGGTTAGGAGATGAAATGACACTATGCATACTTCAAAATAGAATAAAAAGTATTAATGGGGGGAAAATGTTAGAAAAATGTGTATTTGAATATATGAGAAATGCTAGTTTAAAAGCAAAGAAGTATATAATGCATTTTATTCTATTAATCATATAACAAGTAGGGATTAATTCATATGCAAATGTAAGTAGTTTTGAAACTGCAGTGTGGCTTGAAGCAAAGCTGATCTTTGACCCTGGCAGAATGCTAGCTTAGCAAGTTTTAATGTTTATGCTTTTCACAAGTTATTATCTGCTGGGTCAGGAAATTAAATGTGTGAAATAATGAAATCTTCTGCTCTTTCCTGTTGGAATGATTTGGCCTTGTATATGTATTACTGAGATAGCACGCAGCTGTGTGAGAAAGTGTAACAGAGAACAAAGACGTGTATTAAAAGACTGAATCTGCTATTGTATTCGAACTGATATGGAACCTTGAAGAAGTAACTTTACAGAAAGACATTATGTCTGACCAGCTGGATAGCAAGGCCGTATTGTATCTAGAGGAAAAGTTTTTTTTAAATATACAGCATCAGCAGCTTTATGAATAACCGACTGTAAGCTAAAAGTGATGTAGATGCCCTGTGACATATCACGTCAGTAAGGTGGGCATAGCTTAAATGTTAAACCTATATAAAATTGTGTGCTTCCTGTTTCATGTCAGACAAAATTCTGTACTTGTACGTTTTTTGCCTCCTGGTGTACACTAGTAAACTTTTTAACCTGAACCTCCTGTGTATTGATATCTTATTTTATTTAACAACTTGTATTTGATACTTTAGAATTAATGTTTTATAGTAGTACTTTTTTAAAGTCTGACCAGAATTTTACCCTACTTATATTTAAAGAAGACTTATATTTAAAGAAGAAAGAACATTAAATTACACTCCCAAGTTTACACACATAAAAATAACATCCAGTGGTATCAGAGAATATGGCATAACTACTATAATCAAAATAACAAAAAAAAAGAAGCAAAAAGTTTCTTCCAACAATAACTTGAAATGGATTTAACATTCTTATCATTAAATACTAATGGCTTAAATAATGCAAATAAAAGATCAAACTTACTAAAATATTTAAATCTAAATAAGGCACAAGTAGTATTTCTCCAGGAAATGAATTTTAAGACTAATGATAGCTTTATTTGGAACCCTAAGGACTATACACTCTTAGCTCAATCCTCCTATAGAACAAAGACAAAAAGAGTATTAATTCTCTGGTAGAAAAACATAATCACTCCAAAAGTTATTTATAAATATGAAGACAAAAAGGTCTACTAGCATTTGTTATAATTAAATTTAATAACAGAATATGGACCTTAGCTAATCTATATTGGTTCCCAGGAATTGGAGCAGGAACGGTTAAAAAACACCTAGATTTTATTTCCAACAATTATAAAGGAAATCTTATACTGGGAGGAGACTTTAATTGTACCTTAGAAGCTTCTGAAACCACCAAAAAGTCTTTTCACATAGCAACTATTTCAAAATCCTTAAAAAAATGGATTGATTCATTTCATTTAATAGACACTTTTAAAGTAAAAGATGATAAATCCTTATTATTTTCCCATAAAGACCATAGATTTGAAACACAAACCAAAATAGACAAATTATTCGTAGTTCAAGATTTACAAACAAAAATCCTCAACTTCTCAATAGTTCCATGCCCCTTCTCAGATCATGACTCTCTGATAATGAAGCTCCAAACAGAGTTTAAAACTTTAATCCTCTCAACTAGAATTCCATCATATATTACGAAAATTAAAGAATTCAGACCCTGGATGTTGTCAGAGCTACAATTATTTCTTGAAATTAATAATACAACAGAAATCAGTAGAGTCATGGTTTGGGACTCATTAAAAGTGTATTTATTTGGTAAGACCCTTAGCTGGTACAAAAACAAAGTTAGAGAGTGGGAATCTGAATCATTAGACTTGCAAACCAGACTCTTGACTGCAAAATCTAAAAAAAAAATCAGAATTGTCCAGAAGTCAAAATAGAAATAGAGGAATTAAATAAAAAATATAATGAAATTCTAACACACAAAACTTGTCTAGCCTTGGAAAAATTAAAAATAAATTCATTAGCCACCTTCCCCAGATATCTACATAACTTATCTATAAGGATTAAAATACAGTCTAAAGCAAATAACATTAGTAGTATATATCATGAAAAGAAAGGGAAAAAAGAATCAGATATAGGAGGCATCCTTGAAGCATTTCGGTTCCATTATATGGAACATTTCAAAAAAGAAGATTTAGATACCAACCAAATACACTTAGATACAAACCTTATCAATATAAAAAAAAATTCCCAAAAACTTAAAACTAGACCTACAAAAACCTATATCCTACAAAGAAATTGTTGACAAGATAAAAGAAAGTAAATCTAACAAAGCTCCAGGGATAGATGGTATAATTACGGAAATTTACAAACTCTTCCCTTCAACAGTAATCTCCCTTTTCATAAAACTTTGCTAGAAGTCCAGTCAGAAGCAAAAATACCACCCTCATGGAAATATTCTCTCATAACACCAATTCTAAAAGACAATAAACCATCAGACCTTTGCACCTCATACAGACCTATATCATTACTGAATAATGATTACAAAAAATTGATGTCAATCCCAGCTAACAGAATGAAAACCCCACTTTCAAAGACAATTAATAATGATCAAACTGGATTTTTATATAACAGGCATACACATGATAATATTAAAAGGATACTTACTCTTATAGATTATGTGAATAAAGAAGATAGAGAAACACTTGTAATCGGATTAGACATAGAAAAAGCCTTTGATTCCCTCAACTGGGAATATATTTTTAAAACTTTAGCATTATTTGAATTTCCTCCTCCCTTCATCTTATTACAAAAAACATATATATTAATAATTTAGCCTACATTAAATTAGGTCCTTTCACCTCAGAATCTATCCATATAACGAAAGGTACTAAACAAGGAAGCTCCATTTCTCCTATTTTATTTGCTTTGCCTATAGAAATACTTGCAGAAATAATACACAATAATCCAAGAATAAAAGGAATAGAAGTCTATGGCCAGTACATATCTAAAATAATGCTTTTTGCTGATGATATTTTATTAACCCTATCAAACTCCAGAGAGTCATTAGGAGAGCTAGAAGAAGTAATGGAGAAATTTTATAAGATTTAAGGTCTATACTTTAATAGATCAAAATCAAAATTTCTATTTTTAAATAAGAAAAAAGACCTACAAGTTACAGATAAATCCATCATAGGAAAATAAGAACTTACGCTAAACTATTTAGGAACAGTGTTATACAAAAATATATCTGAAACAATATTAATAAATTATAAAAACATTACTGAAACAATAAAAATATATATAGAAAAGTAGAAACAAATTATATTAACTTTTGAAGATAGATTGCAATTAATAAAAATGGTCTTATTGCCAAAAATGCTATATGTAGCATTAGCAATACAGTTAATTCCTGAAAGATGCATTCTTAATGAAATAAACTCATGTTTAATAAAATTTTTATGGTATCCCAAAAAGAATAGAGTAGCTCTAACTCATCACATTAGACCCTGGAAACAAGGAAGATTGGACTTCCCAGAAATAGAAACATATATAAAAGCATATGTGCTTAAAACTACAATAGACAGACCCTGGAAACAAGGTGGCTTGAACTTCCCAGAAATAGAAACATATATAAAAGCACCTGTGCTTAAAACTACAATAGACTGAATAAACCCAAATTATTTTGCCAACTGGAAAGAATTAACAATGGCTATATTAACAAATGGATTTAATCTGTTAAAAAAAAATAATAATAAACAAATCAAACAAACCCTGGTACATACTATGAATAATTATACAATATAATATAACAAAACCTTCTAAAACAACACTGATTAATCATTACATCAATTCCTTTAGGAAACCTATCAATGCAAACATAGATCTAAAACTTTGGTTTGACCTTTTAACACCATTTACTATCACTAAGAATTTTCCTCACAAAATATATAGGGAAACAATAACCTCCTGGGAACAAAATGGATTCTTATGCTGGTTTCAATGTGTAACTAAATTAAATGTTTTAGATATAGATATGATAAAAACTGCTTACAATATTCCAACACAGGACTGGTTAACCTTACAAAGCATTATAATGTACACTCAAGATATATGCAGATTAATTAATAATTCCTCATTTAAAGATATTCCAAATCTAATAAATTTTCTGTATGAATTTATATATAATAGTTGTGAAAAGAAAAATTCCATTTGAAATCTATATAAAGAGTTAATAACAAATAAAACAATTCCCAAACCATCATACTGGCAGTTCTTAACAAAAGGTCAGTCATTACAGTTAATAGAAGAAATTAAAAGTAACATCTTACTATCAGTTAATTACACCTCTAACACACAGTACTGGAAAATATTTAACTGGAAATACTTACATAGAGCATTTTTAACACCAAATAGAATTAAAAAGATCAGTCCTAACAAAAATGTTTTTTGCTGGAGGTGTGAAAAGTCAAATAAAGTAGACTGGATTCATAATTTTTATGAATGTAATAACATTAAATCATATTGGAATGGAATCAATAGTTTTTTACAAGCTTTATTTAATGAATCCTTTACCTTAACTAAAACATTGATAATACTAAATGTAAATGAAGGTCCCTACCTGAATAAGACAAATATGTATTTGTTATGGACAATACTTGCTATATCTAGGAAATGTGTAACCAGAAGGTAGAATTCAAATACACCCCCGACCTTGGAAGAATTACTGAAGACAACTGCATTGATGGAAATAAAAATCAAAGAACTACAAATCTATCCCAGGCCATTGGTAAATAATCCTTGGAAGAAAGTTATATCTTTGTTGGACACTCTGCAATAATCAATATTGTATCTCTGATAACTGATCTGTTAATTCTATATTTAACAACATGCAGTGTATATAATTGAAAGTCAGGCTATTGTAAATATTGTATATAGTGGTTTAAAATGATATTTAAAAATATTATGTAAATGTCATTTTAATTGAAATTAAAAAAAATATTTGAGAAAAAAAAAGAGGTATGGCCATGGCTATAGCACAGCTACAGTCATAAAGGTACTTCAAAAACCTAGCAGAACCTAGCAGAAGTTAGCCTCTTAAAGTGCTGCTCCAGATAACCTTAGTATGTGAGGAGAAGGGCTGTAGCAGGACCCTGGCAAAACCAAGTAGATGTTCTGAGCTTCTGTCATGCCCATGCATAAAATAGTGTTGCACAGACGAGATGTTGGGGCATGGTACCCACTGATGCACTACTCATGGTGTAAGTAGGAGGCTGGGGTATCAGTGCTCTTTCTGAGGGCATTATACAAGCCATACCTCCAGCACAATATACAGGCCAGGTGGCACTGTGCATGACAAAACAAAATTGGGACAGTACAGATATGTGGTTATTGTTTATTTTATTTTTTTTTTACTGTGAAGGATAACCTTTATAAACAGACAGCAGTTGGTGAAACTGTGTACAGCATAACATCAGTGTCTAAGAGTTCATTACGGTACCTGATATATGGCAAACATAAGAGCAGCTCTATGGCATGGGGTGGCACTATGTGAGTCACATATATTGCTACTATGCCAATCTAATTGTGTATACTGGAAAATAATGTACTGCAGGGAAATCACGGTACATGGACATTATTAAATACTGACATGCACATATCTATGCGTGCTTGTACATTGGATAGAGAACAACAGCCAACATGCTAATATGTTTATAGGGTATATTCATTTGCATAACTCACCAAGGTACATGTTCAAAGTGAGACACTCACTATGCATATTGTAGGTTACACATCCATGTATGCAGAAAAGAGTGCAGCAACACATGTGCAGCCCGTATAAGCACACTTGTCCTGGAATTCATTCTCCAACAAATGCTTTCAGTAACAAAACAGAACTCCTCCAGATGTTGTACTATGACAGTGTCAGTGCAGTACTGGAACATGTATATAGCATCTTGTTGTACTGCAGCACATAACCAGGTGGTGACTTTGTGAATACCTAACTCTTATATCCTCCCATTTCATAACATGCCATATAGTGCAAAGACTGGATGGTGATGGGGTCTTGGTACATCATGAGCATACTTCTAAGGGACCTAGTTTTGTAACATGCCTGCCTCATATAACTCCTGTAAGGAACACAAACTGCATTGTGCCTTTCAGCCCTGTTCTTCACATTTATTTTTCAAAAAATGTGAAGCTGCAGAATAGACTTGCAAAGTGCAGCAAGCATACCTTTCAACTGTCCAGATTTTCACAGAATGTCTAGATTTTTGTCTCATATGTTTGACCTACTTTTCATAAAATTATGGTTTTCTGGCAAATCACAGGCAAATCATTGAGGACCGAAGTCAGAAAATAATGGCAGACATTTGAGTTTCATACTTCATATCCTTCAGAAAATTCCTGATAATACAAAACCTGTTAGTCTATTAACTTTCAAAGTTCGTAAGAGTAATATTTAAAAAGTGTACCTATTTTGGGGCCTTTCTCCCCCCATTATTAGTGGCTTTGTCCAGATTTCTTGTTCTCAGAGGTTGAGAGGTATGGCAGCAAGTCAGTATGCAGCCTGCTCTAAACATTGATCTATTCCAACTCATGTGCATGTCCAGAGTGATGGGTGTGTTTGTAATAGGTTGCATCTTCATATCAGGATACAATGAGGCAAGATAACCAAACACTACACAATTCCCATTCTTGTTGTTGTTGTGTCTTTCGGCTTTTCCCGGTTAGGGGTCACCACACAGGAACTCTGGTCCACTAATGATTGGTAGTTGATTTTTACATGCCGAGTTACCAGCCCTGACGCACAACCTTCAACGAAGGTACGCCCATTCACGCATGTGTCCACGCAGAAGATGTTTGAGCTGAAAATCGAACCGGACAGCGTCTTACTGTGATGTGACAATGTTACCACAGCACCACCACTGTGGGATACACAATTCCCATTCTATGGCCCAAAATGGACACCTAGCTACATGTTCGCTCCTTCTTACCTGTGCAAAAAAATGGCAAAAATAATTTCTGCACCACATTAAGCTAAGGTTTAAGAGACACTTCTGGTCAAATCATCAACGTCATCTGACATTACACCTTCTGAATACAACTTTCTGCCTTTGCTGTTATACATATCCTCTCCTGCCACAACCCCCCCACCCCGGGAGACACAACAGCATAATGTGAAATAGCACAGGTCTGTCACTTGTAGGACATAGACAACATCTGCTTGGTGACTGATGGTGTCAGTGCTGGTTATGTCCAATACTACAGCCTTAAAATCAGTGCCTTGCAGAACTGGCAGTCTGAGTCCTCACAGAATCCTACTCATATTTCACTAAAGCGCATGGAAATGTGTGATGCAAAATATCCTGCAAAATTATTTAATTATTCGCATTCCAGGATCACACAACAGATTAGCACAAAACTCGGGTTGTTATATTTACATTGTCAATACCCTAGCTACATTAAGTGATATGTTTTGCGACCTTTCAGTCTTTGATATCATTTTATTTTACATATCAGCTTTCAGTATTTTCATTTGATAGATTTTGGGCTCAGGATTTTTTGCTTCACTGAAGTGTGATGAAGAAATATGCAAAACACCAGATAGTGAAGCTATAGCTTCTGCTCTATAATAATACTGTAATACAAACAGTGCACTGATTACATTCTGAAAATGAGAAAAAAAGTCAACCTTGGGCCAGATTCACGAAGGCTTGCACGGAGTCTAAGAGTAGAGTAAGACTCCATGCAGCCAACATGTCTGCCGAGCGATCCAGGAACAGCCGGCAGGGGCGTGCAAGAGAGCTCCTAAAATGACTCTTACATGGACAGGGTTAGGTTATGGAAATTTCCTCATTTGCTGCTGAAAGCTATGCAAATTAGGTAAATTTGTGATCCAGGAAACACTAACCTGTCCGAGTAAGAGTATTTTTATTTGCAGAAATGTACTCAGTTGTCAACTGAGTACCGTTCTGCAAATAGCAAAACAGAGCCGTGACAGCTCCAAATAAAGGATGCATGCAGTTGAGGAAGCATGCCAATGGCCAAATATGCGGCCACTGGCATTTTTTTCTGTTGCAAAATAAAAAAAATTTTTTTTTTTTTTACCTGATCTCCGATGTTTAAGCATAGCGCAGTGCCGTGCAAACGTGCTGCGCTCCAAAAACCAGAAAACCAAAAAATAAAAGCCACAGATAGGATTTTATTCAAAATATTAATTTGCCATGCAAGTGAATGGCAGGCAGAAGACAACATGGCTACTGAATAGAGGTTGCTAAGGGGGGAAGCTCAGTCTGAGAAATGTAGCTAAGCATTAGTAGGCAATCCTATGCAAATGAGGATAAGGATAGTGAATTCCAATATTTCCTGCTATGTAAACCATGTCCCTAGAGTGTAAGAGTAGGAAAAGGGGAGTAACAGAGTAGGAGATGGGTGACATCATGAGGGGGTATGTATGAAAAAGACTGTAAGCTTATTGGAGCAGAGTGGCATGTCGTTGCTGTGAGTTACTCAGGACTAAAAGAGGTGTGTCTACAGTTGTCTAAACTGAAATCAAGAAACTGAAGGTGTACTCTGTGGCTATCACTAAAGTTTCTTGCAAAGCTGCTTACACTGTGTGCGTGCGTGTGCAAGTGTGTGCGTGTAAACCCTTCTAAGCCTGTATGCGCAGGTGTGTACCCGTGTAAGCCTGTGTAAGGCTGTCTAAGCTAGTATACACAAATGTGCACCCGGCTAAGCTCGTGTAAGCCTGTGTAAGCCTGTGTGTGTGCATGTGAGCGTGTTTGCGCTTGTTTGCGTGGCGCTGCCCCTGTGGAAACAGAAATGGGAAAAGGAAGGAAAGGAAGTAGTAGGAAGTTAACCAAGGAGAAGTAGCAGAGCTGCCAGGTGAAATCAGTCAGAATCAGCCAATTACACAGGCAGTACACTAGCCCAGCCCAACCCAGCACCTAAAACTCTGCAAATAACATTCCCCCATGTTTTTTCTCAGAAACACTGCAACACTGCAGTCAACAAAGAGAAGTGAAAACTTAAAAAGCTTAAACTGAGACATAAAAATGTTATGGGCTACCATTGCTGTTATAAGGCAACATGTGCAACATGCTGAGGGTGGTGCCATTGCAAATGCTGCTGAGAGCAAACCACAGTGAGGAGATGGAGAAGAGTGTACAGACCCAGGGTAACCTACCAGGGGCTACATGAGCTGGAGATAGTGGAGCGCTATAGAGTGGACAGAGATCTCATGCAGCAAATTGTTGATCTGTGCAGGCCAATCCTCACACACAGAACCAACAGAGGGGAACCCATCCCAGTGGAAACCAATGTATGTGTTGGCCTAAGAATACTAGCAACAGCTACCTTCCAGAGACCAACTGGTGATATGATGGGGATTTCACAGGCATCAGCATCAAGGGTACTACACCAGTTCCTGATGCCATGTCAGCACATGTCGGTGATCATGTATATTTCCCCAATTCCCATGAGGTATTGGCCAGCAATATGCGCCTCTTCCAGCAAATAGCGGAATACCCTGAGGTAGTGGGTGCAATTGACTGCATGCACATACACATCAAAGCACCAGCTGGTGAGCAGGGTAGGGCCTACATCAACTGCAAGGGCTTCACTCCATCAACTGCCAGGTTGTGTGCGATGCCCAGGGCATAATACTGAATGTTTGTGCTGGCTGCCCCGGAAGCTACTACGATTCCCATATCTGGCATCTGTCACAGCTGTACCAGACATTTTCAAATAGGGACATCCCTGACGGTCACCTATTGGGGGATGCTGGATACGCACTGGAGCCATGGCTGATGACACCCATCACAAATGCACACACACCTGAACAAGAACTCCATAATGAGGCACACGCACAAACCCGAAATGTAATTGAGCGTGTGTTTGGGATGCTCAAGTCACGGTTCCAGTGCCTGGACACATCTGGTGGAGCCTTGCAGTACTCACCAACTACATGTGCCCAAATTGTTATGGTATGTGCCATGCTACACAATAAGAGCCTGCGAAAACAGCTGCAGCAGGAACAGCATGGGGCAGGGCCAAACAGCCCCCCACCATTGCCAAGGCATGCACAGGCACAGTGTGACTCAGAGGAGGAACAACCTGAGCCTGCTCCAGTAGGCAGAAGGAGGCGTGCCCAGTATGCCTTGTCCTTGGCAAAAAGGCAACTCATAGCAGATACACTGGCACAGTAGGAACCCTGGAAATGATACCTCTCACTGACTCGCACATAAAATAAAAGGGATGCCTAACTTGACACTACCTGTTTCCAAACATGTATAGGGAGTGTAGCATGTGCATCCGACATACACAGCCCTGCAGCACCACCTGAGGCATGATTGCCATGTTTTAAGCAATATAAAGCAGTGCTAAGCAGCTTTTACCAATATCTAGTATATGTAAACAAAATTGCTCGTGCAATGTTGACCAAGGTCGGCCAAAGTTGAGCAAAGTCAGTTAAACATGCTCATATCTGCTTTACTGTACCTTAAGCAGTCTGGTCTGGCCAGCATGAAAATAAAAAGCAGTGACAGGGATTGAACTCAGGATACTGTGCACTATAGTCACAGTACTGAACCACTAAGCCATGATAGCATTATAGTGGTGCAGACACAGCAGGACAATTGTACACTAATGCAAACACAAAGCAATTCTGTATCATGCCCCTAATGAGGCAAATAGGTAACCTCACCCACATGCCTATGCAGACAGAGAACATCAGGCCAGGCGTTGTGATGTGGGTTGTGTAGGCTATGACGTCACAAGCTAATATATGTTGCAATGGACGCTAAGACCTGTAGTGCGCTAGTATGCCCCAAGCCAGTACGATAGGCAACAGTACAGACTGTAATGGTGTCCTGTACATAGCAGTGCAGGCACAGCAAATGTGTATAAGTGTCAGGTGAAACCCACATCCTATGTACACCCACAGTAACAATCCGGTGTTCCCATGGTTAGAAATGTACAAAGAATAGCTGTCCCCCCTGTATGTAGAAATGTTAATAGGTCTATGCAAAGTGTCTCATGGACGCCCAGCAGGCACAGCATGATCTCTGTTGATCTATGACACAAAAGTGAGCCCTGCTGTAAAAATACACCTTGATTTACCATACACATATGGTATAAATGTGCATACTGTGCATGCTCACACACTCCAACAAATGTAGTAGATTTCATTCTGCATCACACTGAAAGGTCATACTGGGCATGCTCACGCACTTAAACAAACAAAGCAAATGTCAGGCAGGAAGATACTGAAAGGTCATACTGGGCATGCTCACACACTTAAGCTAAATACGGATGTGATGATAAGGGATCTATGGACAAATGTGTATAGTCATCTCTACTTCCAGAAATACATTCACAAAGTGGTCTGAAAATCATGCTATGTGTACACACAAACTGCCAAGGTCTGTGCATGTAGGTTAAAGGAGGTTGCCACTACTCAGCAGTCATCAGACCTGTCAGAGACTACCACAACACACTTGCGAGGAATCTGACTAGGCACATTCAGCAACTAGAAAGAACAATTAAGAACCTTAACAAGAGGAGTACTGGCCTCAAATAGTTGCCCCATGCAACAAGAATAAATGTAACCCAAGCTGTACTCAGTTGCATCCTGTCTACGCAGGAGATCTCTGCCCAACAGACAGGTCCATGTCATGTTTACACTCAGATCTGTTATGAGTTACAGCTCAATGGCACTAAATGTACAGAGACAACTGATATTGGCAACATCCTGGCAGATAGGATCAGTGTTAACTTTACCCCCCTATCACCCATGAAAGAGCACATGTCTATAATGGAAGACTGCAAAGTTGCAGACATCACAGCTGCACAGGTAAAAAACACTCTCCGAAGCCAGTATCACAGCAGCCATGGGACTAGATAACTTCCCAGGCTGTGTAGTATCTACTTCCCTGAAGTAAACATTAACATGGAAGTTCTGTGGCTACTGACATTTCCAGAGGACTGCAAACTAGGAGCCATCATTGTAAGCACTAAAGATGTGGACATCCTACAAAAGGGCCTCACTGAGACAGATGGCTGTTGTCCAAGCCATGGGCTGTAGCTCAGTGCCAAAAGGTTCATTATCATCACCTTTGTTAAAATCTCTGTAACCAAGAACTACAACATAGGTGGTAGTATACCTCACACTTTAAGTGTGACAAGAGACCCTGGGTCACAGGTGGACAGTCGATACAACTGCGATAAGCACATTCCCACAGTAGTCAGGAAATCTTCTTATGTGGCACACCTCATCACAAAATGTGTCTCATGCAGAGGAAAAGAGGACATTGTTCCCCTCTACTCACCACTCACTAGAACTATAAAAGAGTACAACGCCACTGTTGCTATGTACCTCACAAGACAACTACAACAACTGGAAAGCCAGCAGCAATACCTCACAAAGAGCATTAGTGGCCTGAAATACATGCCATACACAAACCATCGCAAAATGCTCCATCTGCACTCCCTTGCATATCGCCTACTCAGAGGTGTTCACTGCATAACATCCAAAGCTATGTCAAACATGCAGCTGTTGGATATGATCCACGTAAAACACTCACAATCACCCTGACCTTTGGACCCAAGACCACAAGTGAAATACAAAAGGAAGTGGTGTAGCCATTTATCGTATGGATATCCACACCTCCAGGTTACTGCCACAGCATGAGGCCTTGGAGACTATGCAAGTGCAACTAACATTGGGCAAAGCTGCCCATCAGATTGTAGCCTGCTACAGATCATGTACCTTGTCTCAGGAACCTCACTCAGTATTCTGGAGAACAATGGCAAATATAAAGGTCCTATCAAACACCATTATATGAGGAGATTGCAACTACCCAAACAATGAGTAGATGAATTACTCATATACAACGTCCTTTGCCCAATGTGTCCTAGAGTTAAGAAACTCTAACACCCTGGAACAGCTGGTCAGAATGCCCACTAGAGGTGACAACATACTGAACATGATCATCACCAATGTGGGATACCAGTGTTCCACAACAGAGATAAACCCCTCACTGGTAATATCAGATCAGTAAGTAATCACACTGGACATCCACATCCCGCCCCCACACCCAGTCAATGAAACCACTGTGAAAACATTTTCAAAAGCAAACTGCACACTTACCAAGACCAAAGTGGAAAGTTCCAAAGCCCTCTTGCTATAGGATAATGGTATACAATCTGCCAAATCATTTACAAGTACATCCTATGAGCATCTACAGGGATGCATGGACCGAGACATCACAAATAAAACCAAGATGCACCCCTCCAAAAATAAGAAAACAATCTGGTGGTCATTGCCCATAAATAAGCTAGACAACAGAAGGAGGAAACTAACACCTGATAGAGCCAACTTCACTAAAGGAAAGGCATCACTGATCATTATTAGGATGAAACAATGATCGCTCATACAATAATCCAAGCACAGTTTCTAAAGACAAATTGCCAAGGAATGTAAGAATAACAACCACAAAGCCTTCTGTAGCTATATCAGACATGTAGGTGTCAACTTCCAAATATGCTGTCAGCTACTGAAAAAAGTAATGACATACACCAAACCAACTTTCATTGCCCACACCCAGGGGGACAAGTGCAGCGTAAACCCCCCCATCACCCCCAAAAGGGCCTGTGTCTATCACAGAAGGATGCAGAGACACAGACGTCATGGACATGCAGGTAAAGACAGCCCTCACCAAAGCTAAGAATA
Organism: Protopterus annectens; assembly: GCF_019279795.1. Classification (NCBI taxonomy): domain Eukaryota; kingdom Metazoa; phylum Chordata; order Ceratodontiformes; family Protopteridae; genus Protopterus; species Protopterus annectens. The sequence continues at coordinate 1,185,303,062 of NC_056743.1, read as the reverse complement.
TAGCATCAATATGACTGTAAGTTGTCTCAGGCTGCATCTTACACTAGGCCCACAAGGAACTACACCCTCACCTACATTCACTGTCCAGACTCAAGCGTATCACATGCTATGTACCCAAAGAATGGCATACACTAACAGTCATCCAGCTCCACAAAGGGTGTGCCAAAACAGAACCTGGAAACCATTGCCCAACATGTGTACTCAGCCTGGTCTACAGAGCTATTGAGCAAATTGTCATGGAACCCATACACTGAGACATTGGAGATCTCCAGACACTGGACTCTACACAACTTCACCTTGTTAAAGGCATAGCTTGGCTCCCAAACCTAGTTGACTTATTTAAAACAGTTACCATGAACATAGATGGAGGTGAAAGTAGTCCACATAGCCCACCTAGACCTCACTAAGGGCTTAGCACACCATTCCCCACTCCATCATTATGGACAAGTGTACCAGCTTGAACATGAACAGCTATGTCACAGGATGGGTGGCCAAGTGGCTCACAGATCAAACACACATGTTCATAGTTGCAGGTGCCATGTCCAACTCTAAGCCAGTCACAAATGGCATCACACAGGTCTTGGTCCTGGGACCCCACCTGTTCAGTCGATACTGCTCAGAGGTACAGGCAAGCATGGCAGGTGTAAGGCTGAACAGATTTGCAGATGACTGGAAACTGTGGTCCATAATTGACTGTACAGCTGACACAGACATCCTCCGGAAGTGTCTTACAGAGACAGATACCAGGTGTCAACACAATGCCCTCAAGCTGAATGGCAAAGAATGCATAGTCATCCCCTTTGGGTAATACAAAGTGCACACAAAGTACCACATAGGTGGTAATCCAGCATGTACGGAGAAAGTAATTATGGCCCTGGGGACACAGGTAGATAGTAAACCTACCTTTGATGATCACATGGCCAAAGTGTTTAGACATTCCTTCAATGTAGGCCATCTAATGTCACCTAATGTAACACACTTTGTATAGTCTGATGATATCACCATCCTACAAATATACCTGTGGAAAAGAACGCTTACAGTAATATGTATAGCACATCATGTTAATGCGTACTCCTCTAATATCATGAAGTAGTTAGATAGGGGTTTGAATCCCACCTGGCAACTGTGCTTGTGTGTGTTCCCCTTGAGAAGGAACAACCTTTTAGAAGAGTAGTGAAACACCTCAAAAGTGGTAATGTAACCTTTGTCAGTTCTGATGATGTCACCATCCTACAAATATACCTGTGGTAAAGATTACTCCCAGTAATCCGTCTAGCACATCATGTTAATGTGTACTCCTCTAGTCTCATGAAGTAGTTAGGTAGGGATTTGAATCCTGCACCTGCAAAGTGTGCGTGTGTGTTCTCCTTGGGAAGGAACTACCTACTAGGAGAGTAGTGAAACACCTCAAAAGTGGTAATCTAACCTTTGTCAAGTCTGATGATGTCACCATCCTACAAATATACCTGTGGAAAAGAATACTCCCAGTAATCCGTCTAGCATGTCATGTTAATGTGTACTCCTCTAGTATCATGAAGTAGTTAGGTAGGGGTTTGAATTCTGCACTTGGTGAGTGTATGTGTTGTATGTGTGTGACACTGTTGGTCAATGTGTTGTGGGTTTTGCTTTTATCACTGTATGACATATCAGTATGCATCACACATGTGAGCTAGCTGTGTGTCAAATACATATTTGTGCATGTTACCTCAATGATTGCATGTATGGGGACCCTGCTTTCTCCAAGAACATAGCTGTCATCCTTGCCAGACTGTGCTGCTGCTTCCCAGACCTTAGGTTACATCTGTATGCTTGTGACAAGGCCAGCCACTGCAGTGATCCCTGCCCTAGGTCATCTGTGTCATACAAAGTCATTATGATTCCTATTGGAATGTGTGAGCGAGGGTCTATGGCCGAGGTATATGTCAGACCTGTTCAAACGCAGCAAAGTCTGTCCATGATGACTATTCATAGGTGTAGAACAAACTGTGGATATGCATACAGACCCCTTATTGCTTATGTGATCCACCAAGGGATTCCAAAATACCTTTGGAAATGTGATTAACAAAGGAGAGATGACATAACATTTGGTTGCATGTACACATCGGTACCTGTTCATCATGCTGGTGGCTACTACCTATGTGGTACTGTGGGGATAATATGTTCCTTAAAGGTGGATGACTATGCTTAGTTTGGCTTATAGCTTTACAGTATGGGTTTGACAACAGGCATCTGTCGGTATGATACCCTTGTGGAGTATGTGTGTGTCATCTGGAGAATTCATTATAGGCCACAGTATGCATTACCAGATGTGGACGGACATATCCCTACTGTGATTGCTTGTACCTAAGAGAGCTATATGGAAAACAGGATTGGTCTCAGTAATGGGTGCAAGTGAATACCAGTGGTTACTGGCATTGTATAATACCTGAAGGATCCAAAAGTTGTTGTGTGTCTTACATCTGTGTGTCGGTTGTCAAGACATCATCTAACGATTGGTTATGGTCAGGCTGTTGAAGTGATGTATACCACCATAATGTAAAACAATGACAGACAGTTACAGTATCACCCACAGCAGTGTCAAACCATGTCATACACACATGTGTAGTCAGGTTCCAGAATGTGTGTAGTACAATGCATACTGGCCACCAATAGAAACTATGCAGTGTTACTGTGTAATACAGAGCATGTCCCCCTGGCCATGTGTCCACTATGCACGTACATGCAGACAGTGTACCTCCACCATGTTCACAACTGTACACCTGCAAATCTGTGCTACACACATCCCCACACATACTGTCCACTCTCTAACACATGCTGCCAATACTGCACACATCAGCCAAGTGGCACGTAGCCAGACAATACACAATTGGAACCAACACTGGTGTAAACAACACTACAATGACAATCATAGCTTTAATGCATCATGCCTGCTCAGCTACACCTTCAAGCATATTATTACACTCTACAGCTGACAACATGCTAACATTGCTATACTGCTATATAGACACCCTGTGCATCAGCACCATGGTAGCCTGTTCCTGCATTGATATTACAGATGACAGGAGGCAGCACAGGTTTCATCATATGCACAGGGTGTGTTGTTGGTTCGCCAGAGGCCTACAGTGAGCCATCCAATTGACATGTATGTGTGTGTGTGTGTGTGTGTGTGTGTGTGTGTGTGTGTGTGTGTGTGTGTGAGGGCAAGAATACTGGAATGGGCCAATGTTGTTGTAATGTGTGTGGGTATGTGTTAGCCCTAGGTGTCTGGAGTATGTGTGTGTGTGTCTGCATGCACACAGTTCTACCATGTGGCTGCCATATATGGGTATTTGTGGGACAGTCACAGACTGTACCTGCGAGGCTTTACAGATCACCATCTCTGGCCACGGATACGGTACCTGTGCCTGGCAGGGGTACTACTGACACTATCAGGCACCAAGCCAGACTGGGTACTATCCCCAGAGGTGGGTGGATGTGCACTGGACATAAGTCCCTGCTGGGACTGTCCAGAGCCACGTGCACGTGGTCTTCTAGGACATTCAATGGACAGCCCACCTCCAACATTGCTGGGGCTGGTACTAGCACTACGGGAGCGGCTGTGGCTTGAGGTGACATCTGCAGTGACTGCCAGCTGCTGATGTTGCTGACATATGTGCACATCGACGTCTCAACCGTCCTGCACTGTCCTGACACATGGACATGACATTGCGGAGGATATCTAATGACTCTCCCCAACGTCTATCAGTGACCTCAGTGTAATGTCGGATGGCACCTGCTAGGTCACGGATACTGTCAATGATAGCGGTGTTATGGGCCCTCTGTGCCCTTAGTCCCTGTCTGGTGTACCGTTCCATACGTGCCTGTGCCTCCATGACAGCCTGGAACATGAGTGACGTTGTCAGACCTGTGGCACATCTGCCAGTGGCATGATGAGCAGCAGTGCTCCTACGAGAACCCCTGGACATCTGCCTATGTGGTCCCCTTCCAGACATCTGATTATGGCTGCTGTGTTGGGATGCATGTGCCATGGATACCACACTGTCCTGGCCAATGCCAACAGTACGGTGTCCCTCAGCTATGGGCATTGGTGATGGATGTATTGGCAGTATGACTGTATGCATTGATGGGGTGGACAGCTGTGTACTGTCGATGGGTAGCCCAATGACAGACCCTGGTAAACACGCCTGTGCCTCAACACACCTATCTTCATTATCACTATGTGGCTCAGTGACATCAGTTTCCCCTGCTGCAGTGAACCAGCCCTAACACAGCACCTGTGGGAGGGAGACAGGAAACTCACTTTACAACCTGTACATGATGTCAGCACACATGAACACATGCACACATGAACACATGCACACATGAACACATGCACACATGCACACATGCACACACGCACACACACACACACACACACACACACACACACACACACACACATGCACACATGCATACATGAACACATGCACACATGCACACATGCACACATGAACACATGCACACATGCACACAAATACACTCCTCACTACAGGAAATACCCACACACACCACCAGCCATCCAAAACATACTTTATATTGGTTGAAGGTGGGTTACAGTATCAGAAGGCAAACTGTCATATCACACATGTCAGCATGCAGAAAGTTTGTTGCTCAAGACCATGCAGTGCGAGTGTAGACAGCCCGTGTTAATAACAGTATAAATGGCTTTGATGCATGTGTGTTGTTGTTCAGTGATTGGCCTCACAGCCACTTGTTACCTGGGATTGTAAGGTGCTCAATAGGGAGCACTGACTAACATCAATGTGTTATGTGTTGAAGAGTGTCGCACAGCCCAATGATAGGCCTCTACCCCTCAGGTATATTATGTGTGCTGCATGGATGACATGTGGGATACTGAAGTGTGACCTCACAGCAGGTGTCTGGATATGCTATGTGTAGCATGTTAAGGTGTACTGCGTATGACAAAGTTGTGTATGTTGTGTACATGTGTATCAACTATACCTATCCAATGTCCAGTACGGCGTTGCCACAATTGTGTGAGATGCTCTTTGTATTGCATGTGATTGAGGCAGCTACTGTCATTACTGAGATGTGCATAGTCTCACAGCAAACATGCACAGCATGCATCATGCGTAGGTGTGCTACATGTACATGGCCTACACCTCACCTATGACATGTACATTTCATTAGCAATATTAAAATTATAACACACTCACCAGCATCGACTGGCTGCCTTGATTTCACACCAGAGGGACCTACAAGAATATGAGACAGTATGCCACTGGCCACAATTGTGCCATTGCTACTGTGAGTTTGCTAAACTATAGTAGTACAACAGCCGACAGTCACAGGTGTACAGATTATATTCCAAATATCAGTATTGCACAACACTATGCAACACAACTGCTAAACACACAGTACACATGTCACATATGCATAATCTACCAATACAGGTAACAGTAGTCTACAGATAGGTCATGTTACCTGCACACTCCATGTCAACATGCTGGGTGGCTCCGGCCTCCATGATGACACATGTAAGTTGCTGTTCCTGTGGTTGGCCAGGAGCCATCATGTTTAGGAGCAGCTCCTCCACTCTGGTGAGGGGGGGGTGAAGCCGACCCCACCACCTGTGGCAAGCTGTTGTCGATGGATATCAGACGCACACTGCCGGACATGTCTAATTAAATCACTGCAGTGATGGCGTACCTGCTCATATGTCCGGTTATGTATGCCTATGTCATTTACCCGATGAACGAGATCTTGCCACAGTACAGTCCTCTCATGCTGGTCCTGGCTAGTTCTAGAGAACAGCAGGATGTAGTGCTGCACCAAGCTGTTGTGTATTTCGGCTTCCTCTGCAGCTGTATAACATGGGTTTCTTTGGTGGGACATACCCCTGGAAGGCAATTAAACAAGATGTGTGAGCAAGTCATGTGGCACACTTAACATCCTAAAGTACAGATATCACCCATATTTCGCATCCAATTGGTTGTCAGAGGATACACATGCTCAATACCACATTTTAGTGCTCAGGCCACAGCTGGCTGGCAGTGCCTGCCACGCTCTATATATCAAACCATGGTCTGCACAGCAGCAAAGAGAAGACAGTATGTAAGACTATACACCAGTACATGGCACACTGTATGTGACACAATGCACCACCTAGCCACAGGAGGTATATATCAAGGTAATGCATAAAGAAAGATGTCATCCATTGCAATGAATGTATGTAATGAATGTATTACCAGTATACCACAGTAGTCTTTGATGCCAAACCCCTGCCTAACATATGTGCACAGTTGTTAATATAGGTGGCATACTGCTGTACTAGACTATACATGTTGCTAGATACACACGTATACCCTGTAACACAGATATGATTGAGGGCATGGTACAGGCATAATTACACACACATAAGACATACATACAACACACAAATGTATGCCAACCCAGATGAGCTTTACCTATGTACCATACAGTACTGTGTGTCACTACTTATAAAACCTTATGCCTGAGGTATGTAATCTGTGAGGACTACAGGGAACACACAAAACAGTGTTTCCAGGCAATGTGAACATACACCATACTCTACTGTTCAGGCCTACAGCTTCAGGTAGTACTACAGTTCATATGGGAGTTGGATTCACCAGCAGTACCACTCATTAAGCATACATGTTTTGCGTTAGCCTACAATGGGGCACCACAATCGACAACAAGGGACTACGTCACACCATATGCCATACTACTTTTTCTGCCTCGCAATAGTATACACATCTTTTGCTGGGATCACAGCTAGGACACAAACTACCATGACAGATACAATTTCACACTAAGCTATCACACATTTACAGACCTTGCACACATTCACCAACACATTCACCATCACACTCAGTCAACCTCACATAGCAATTATTGCACTAAGTACATGTGTGTGTGCATCGTGTCATGGGTAGGTAATACGCTATTGGCCCAAGGGCCTACAGCAGCCTAGCCATACGCTACCCTGGCCTTTGACACACATGTAATTTAATTTCACTTGCCCCTGTCAACCAGAGCCACAGAGGTGATTCCCATGGTGTATTTCCTATCTCCCAAACAATCATCAGGAGTATTTATGACAACTGCTAATGATGAGCTTTGTTTGTTATTGATATGTGGTTTGTTCCAAAGTATGGCATGCCTCTGAGTTAGGACTCTATCCCTCCAGCATGTGCTGTTTAGTGAGCTGACAAGGTTTAGGGCCCTAGAGCGTGTATCTGGGAGGGATTGTAATATGTTTACGTGGAGGATGTCCAACAGCTATGGGTGTGACATAGCTCTGTATGTTAGGCAGAGGTCACCTCTGGGTAGGCGGTATGCAACACAGTGTAGCTGTGGTTTTGTGAGTCGGTCTGCATAGGGCATCTGTTTGAGGCTGGTATTACTCTTTGTGAGATATGTCTGTGGCCTTTCCAGTTGCTGTAGTTGTCATGTGAGGTACATACCACATGGGGCATTGTACTATCTAATGGGTTTTAAGTGTGATGAGTAGAGGGAACACTGACCTATATTTCCCTAGATGACACACCTTTTGTGATGACGTGTACCACGCAGACACTGTGACACTGTGATTATCAAAGGGGAGGCTACTGTCCACCTGTGTCCCATGTTCCTTTATCACACCTTCGGTGTTAGGTAGACTACCACCTATGTGGTAGTTAATGGGTACAGTGTTCTGGCAAGAAGGGATGGCACTGCAGTGTCAACACTGAGCTTCAGTCCATACCTTGTTTGCCAGGCAACTGTCGCAGTAAGTATGCCCCATGTCTCTCTCTCTCTATATATATATATATATATATATATATATATATATATATATATATATATATATATATATATATATATATATATATATATATATATATATATATATATATATACACACACATACATACACACATACATATAAACATCCATTGCTGTACATATAGATCTACATATAGGCACATATACAGTCCACTATTCATGGTGGGAATATCAATTATGCGACAGTTGTGAGATATACAGTTATGTAATAATATTGCACAATGTTGTGCAGAATGCATTGAAGGTGTCCTCAGCCCATGTAGCTTTAGCAGGTGTCACTGGCTGCAACACTGCAAAACTGACAAAGCATACCCACAGCATTTAACCACCACACATCATAAACCAGCACTGCATGCTGTTTTCTTTGCCACACACTACAACCTACATAGAAATATGCACATAACAACCTTCACATACGTATATATATATATATATATATATATATATATATATATATATATATACACACACACCCTTCACAAACAGTTGCGGTATGTCCCTTGCCCTATGCACATGTACAGATACATATAGATATGTACTGCTGCCACATATGGATGATTCACACTTTGTAGAGTATTCTTCAAAAACATCTACTACCTGCCAGCAAATACATATGTGTTACATACCTTTCCTTTGTATTTCTCTGTTCCGTCTGTTTTTAAAGGAAATATATATTTTTTTTGGTTTGTGTTTTCTCTGTTGATGTTGCTCTTTCTTTTTCTGTGTCTCTCTGTTTCTGTCTCTTTGTCTGTGTCTGTGTCTCTGCCTCTGTCTCTAGCTCACTCTCGCTATTGCTCTCTCTTGCTGCAATGAGATTATTGCATGTGTGGACAGCAAGTACAGCCTGCTTTTCTAGGTATCTGCACATGTGCATGTGATGGCCTCTGCACCAATTGGTGCCCACCATTTACTAATTGCATGCAGCCTGCTGTGTGGTAATTGCAGTACTCACTGTCATAGCAGCCCACTGCTATAAAATGCTAACTTAGGTAGGCGTAGCCCTTTCAGCTTTCCAAAGTGGGGCCCATGCTTGTTTGCTGTGGACACCGTTGTGTCAGTCAGAAGGTTGATATACTTCTTATATCTGAAGCTAGGGTTGTAGACAGTGATTTGCATGTTGTAGTCAAACCTGAATGTTGCTGCTTCTAGTACACACTTGTCAGCGTAGAATTTTACTCACCCCTCCAAATGCTTACACAAGATACATGGGAGTATGTACCTTCTTTTCTAATTAGACAATTAACTGCCATACAAAAGTAGTTATTGCAATGTATTTTTCTGGCACATGAACTGTTTGTGAACTACTATACTGTAAATATTAATTAACACACTTCTGAACAGTTTGTTGTTTATTTGTGTTGACATTACCACAGGCAACTGGACAAATTTCAGTACTGAGTATGCCTACTTACATCCTTGGTAGAGCCTGAATACACAGGTATATTGTTCTTTTGGGTAGGGGTGCAGAAGTATAGAGAGCATTATATATTATCGTGTGATGCTCATCTTGCTGAACATACCAGGGTTGCTGCGTATCTGTTAGTCTAACAAGGCAAGTAGTCTGTCTGCATAGCTACCACCTGTGGACACATCCAGATGGTAGCCAGAGGTTAGCCTATTATTCTTTGTCTGTGCACCACACCGGTCTTTTCTGCACTGGAACAATGGCATTGTCACAGTTGGTTGCTACCAGTACATGGCTACATCCTTTGATATTTCTGTGTTGTACTCCTACATAAGGGTATGCCTGTGGGAGTCATTCCAAAGCTATTTGCAAAGTGTGTAACAGCAGAAAAGCTGAAATGCCTGTGTGTTTCTGCCTCTGCCAGGCCTCTGATACACTTGAACAGCCTCAGGGAAAGGTACATATAAGTGAGGTACACCTGTAATATATTACAGACATTAAGTTGAGACTGTGAGAGAATCAGAGCATATGTATCAATACACCTTTTCTGACGTGCAAGCAGTGTGTACTCTTACTTATTGACATTATTCATGAAGTGTAATTCCCCACTTTTCGGCCTAACGTCAGTACTTTTCAGAGGAATTCTGAGGGACACAGCTAACATTTCTTTACGAATCAGGGACATCCCTGAAAAGCAGTCACAGTTGGGAAGTATGGCCTCTGCCCTATTCAAATATGCCAGTGTTTATCCTGCTCTGATACTGTGCGGGGTTTGTGAAGTACTACTGTAACTTTATTTCCTGCTAGAATGGCTGGTTCTCTTTTCACAGTCATGTCATGCAATTCCACAAAAACTGCTGATAAAGATCAACAGAACAAGATTTGTGTTATGACATTCCTATTTCCCCTTTACATTCACTCATTGTAATGCAATATATTTATTACAGCACCAACTTGTTGTATGTCTACTGTGGCTTAGTGGTACTTCATGCAGTGTAGTGTGTCCGGGGTTCGAGACTGACAGAAGTGTTTTATTTTGCTGCTCAGCAGAACAAGGGATCTGCCATGCAGAGTGACTAAGGCACTTTTAAGCAGTTGTAAGCAGGTTTGCGTGGGTTTGCGCGATGCTTAGCAATACTTAGCTAAGCGCACACATGTGCACACTCGCTCAAACCCACTAACTACTGCTCAAAAGTGCTTACTCCCGCTAACCTCTGGGCCAATTTCTTTAAAAGAAAAGAAAATGGGGAGATAGGAAAGTGGTGAAAAAGGGGGCACAAAGAGGGAAAGACAGTAGGGAAACCAGCTTGGGATGTGCAGGATGGGTGTAGGGAAGGTCCATAGCTCTTACCCTGGGTAGGTCCCTTACCCAGTGAGACTGTATTAAACAGTAAAAAATTAAACTGAAACAGTTGTAACCTGAAAAGGGACATTTGGGTAAAAGAATTATCCTTGCTATACTATTGCCTATCAGGGAAGCGTTCCGTTGGCAGGAATTAGTCAGTACCTCAGTATAATTTGGCTATATAAAGCATATTCCCAGAAAATACAACTTTTTTCTCTTAGAAAGGTAGTTTACTTTAACAAAGCCTGTTCCAACTACATACAGTTACCTTTAAGACCCTGCAGACCGTTTACTTAAATTGTAATAGATGAAGTTTTGTACTGGCGTCTGTGCTACCAACAGCTACTGATGTTTGTGTTACTGATATCTACAATAGAAATAGTTAAGCTTGTGAACTAATTATAGCCAAGTTGAGCTTGGGCCAGCGTAGCATATATTACAGTTTATTAACACTGTGTAGGTGTTTTGATTGGTTCTTATACATCATGTTTGTATGCCATGCAATGTATTCTGAGTTTTGACTGCACTCGTATTGTACATCTGCTATAAATATTACTCTGTTAGGAGTTTAACTGCTGTCTTTTTCACTGTTTATTCCAGGAAGCCCCCTTACTATCCCTCACCGCGTGGCTCCCAGGACATACTGATCTAAGGACCCTTACCCAGTGCGACTGTATTAAACAGTAAAAAATTAAACTGAAACAGTTGTAACCTGAAAAGGGACATTTGGGTAAAAGAATTATCCTTGCTATACTATTGCCTATCAGGGAAGCGTTCCGTTGGCAGGAATTAGTCAGTACCTCAGTATAATTTGGCTATATAAAGCATATTCCCAGAAAATACAACTTTTTTCTCTTAGAAAGGTAGTTTACTTTAACAAAGCCTGTTCCAACTACATACAGTTACCTTTAAGACCCTGCAGACTCCTGGCGGTGTATTCCCCGCTCCGCTTCGCCCTCGCTTCGCTCGGGCTCGCTCCGCACCCCACCCTGCCCCCATATCCCACCCGCCCCCACTACCTCTACATTTATTAGACAGTTAGCCCATCCCCCTTTCTCTTGTCCAAACCCAATCACCTGTCAATTTGCCACTTCTCCTCCCACACACTCGGCCTTCCTTAATTACCAAGTAAATTATTCTGCCTCCTTCTACCCACTGGCTCTCCTCTCGCACACCATGGGTAAAATCACATATTCTCTCATCCCTCCAACAGTAGTACTCCTACTTATTCCTTACTATTTAACCAGGTATGAAAACCAAGCACTCTTAGGGTATCCCTTCCCCAAGAGCTGCACTAGGACACATTCAAACATTCCCTATCACTTCAACACACATTCTCTCTGCCCAGGCAATACATTGAGTTCCAATACTGTGTATCTTACCCTCCGCCACCCTAAAGCATCTGTAACTAAATCCAATCTTAAGCTGCTACTCAAACTACAAAGATTATTAGACCACCTGAAAAATGTATCACAGATGGCGACATCCACCCTAATCCAGGTCCTACCACTGCCATAGACTCTAACTCCCTAAATTCTGCCCGACTCTCTACCAACTCCCTCCTTATACTCCACCTTAATCTAAGAAGTATAAACAATAAGGTTCATAATTTTCTTGCCATGTTAGCTACCCATTCCCCTGACATTATGTGTCTATCAGAAACATGGCTCAAACCAGCCACCAAGGACGAAGAAATTCTTCCACCTGGATATAACATCCTTAGGGCCGATCGGATTAAAAAAAAGGGTGGGGGGTTAGCGGTAATGTTCAAGAATACACTAAACATCATCACTAATCCCATCCAACCCCCCAAAATCTCTAATATTGAACTTATTGCCCTAAAAATTTGCCTAAACACCCAAAAAACTATTAATCTCATTGTAATTTATATTCCACCAGGAAATAATTCAGAAAACCTTGAGCAATTGCTCAGCTGGCTAGCTTCCAATTGCCCTCAAGAAACCATAGTACTAGGGATTTCAACATTGACTGGTCCCTCTGCTCTGCACCCACAAACCCCTCTCTATTAACTTACATGGTTTCTCCCAAAAGATTTCATCTCCAACCAGAATTGGCAACGCTCAACAAAAGAAAGCATCATTGACTGGATTCTTACCAATAAAGACACACATAACTACACCACAGGAACCCTTCCCAATGACCTCAGTGACCACCTTATAACCTATATTCTAAAACACAAGTGCCCACCCATAAACCCTCCTTCTTATAGACTTGTTAGAAACAAGAAGAAATTCGTCCCAACACTATTTATAGCTGAACTCAAATCCTGTAATTGGTCCACCCTAAAAACTCTACCCCTAGAAGAGAGCGTGGCATACTTTAATACCACTTTTCTGAAGATACTTGACTCTCACGCCCAAACCGCCTAATCAGAACTAAGGAACGGTAGCACCTTGGCTTACTAGTGAAACCAAAACTAAAATTAAACTTCGAAACCAGGCCTGGGATAAATGGAGAGCGTCTAAAACCCCTCTAGATCGCACCAAGTTTCAACAGCTTAGAAACATGACTAAAACAGCCACTATCCAAGATAAAAAACATTATTTTTCTCACCTCCAGGATAAACACCAGAATAACACAAAGAAATTCTGGGCTGGCTTTAATAAGCTCCTTCGCCCGGGTACATCTACTACCCCCACTCCTGAAAAACTCATTGGGGAAGAACCAGAAAAAATAGCCAACACTTTTAACTCATTTTTTATCAAGACCATCCAGTCCCTAGCCAGTCAGCTTACTACTACCCCCTCATCCGCCACCCACACTAAAGACCCAGTCCACCCAACCTTTAACTTACAACCTGTACCTACCTCCTATATATGCACCCTTTTGAAAAAACTCAAACCAACCACTCTAGCTGCAGACCAACTCCTCATGGAATACCTTCAAATAGCGTCAGATGCCATTGCCTATCCCATATCAATCTTGATTAACAGAACTATAACAGAAACTACCATTCCCACTATTTGGAAAACCTCATATATCATTCCTCTTCACAAAGGTGGGACATCGACGGAAACATCCAATTTCCGTCCCATAGCAATATTGTCCCCAATATCTAAAGTCATGGAACGGTGTATTCACAAACAACTATTACACTACCTCACTTATAGCAGTCTTCTGTCCCCAACCCAGCATGGCTTTCTCCCCCATCACAGTACAACCACTGCCCTACTCTCCTTTGTTGACTCAGTCAATAACTACCGCAACAACAAATTAATTTCCTCTGCTCTCTTCCTTGATCTATCAAAGGCTTTTGACATGGTCAACCACCAGCATCTGCTTCATACCCTTGAAACCCTACATCTTGGCATCCCAACTATAAACTGGTTTAAGGCCTACCTCTCTTGCAGGCAACAAGCCATCCTATGGCAAAACTCCCTAACACCATCGGTGTTCCTCAGGGCTCTATACTTGGTCCTCTTCTTTTCTCCGTCTTCATAAATGATCTTCACTCAATCATCCCCAATTCTACATGCATCCAATATGCAGATGATTCCACCCTGATCTGTTCTGATGCCTCCCTCCTGAAACTTCAAGCAATAACCCAAAACTGTTTTACTTTAGTTGAAAAATGGTTCTCTAATCTGCAACTCATCCTTAATCCTACTAAAACTAAACTATTACTATTTTTCCCCTCTGCATCTACTCCTCTAGGAAAAGAACCTTCGAATGCGGACAACACGTTCCACGTGGAATCCACAAATGGTACCATCATAGTCCCAGTCTCTCATACCAAACTACTAGGTATGACCATTGATAACAAGCTTAAATTTGATATACACATTAACCAAACCATTAAATCCATAAACAAAAAACTAGGATCTATGTACAGAATAAAACATTTCTTAACCCCTCACACCAAACTAACCACTGCTCGCACTCATCTCCTCTCCACACTCCTTTATGCCTCCCCAATACTATCGTTCCTCAATAAGCGTGAACTCAACAAACTTACTGTAGCCTATAATCACATAGCCAGATTTATCACAGGAACACCATATCGTACTCACCATTGCCTCAACCTAAATACCCTTGGCTGGCTAGAACTCCCCAATCTTCTCAAACTCAACCAACTTACAGAAGCTTATAAAATTATCAACCAACCGGACAGAACCCCCTCACTGAGCAAAATCCTGACCCCCTACTCCAACCTAAAATCTCTAAGGTCAGCAAATAGTCCCCAGGTACTTACCATTAAATCCAATAACTCTGGAGGCCATGCTCTCTACGCCAACTCCATTGGAAAGCTATGGAATTCCCTTCCTTCTTGCCTAAGACTCATGACCTCGATTAATCAATTCAAAAATCACCTCAAACTCTTTCTCAGGTCACATTGGTCATGCCCATGTTCTAAACCAGACTAGTCTCCACCCCAGAGACTACTAACCTACCACTCCTGCTTCATCTTGTAGCCATGCTTATGATTATCTACACAATAGTGGTATTGTTGTGATTGTTATTTTTACAAATATGTAACTACAATCTCTTTTTCTAGTGCCTATATGTCATGCTACTCTATACCATTTGTAAATGTATTTTGTATTCTCTCTATGTGTGTAGCTTTTCTCCCCGGGCCTCTACTGAAAATGGACATGTATCCAGCTAGACTAGCCCGGTCAACAAATGTAAAATAAAATAAATAATAAATAAATAATAGCTGCCCATTTCTTTACCAGCAACAGCTGTGCATATGTTAAAAATTTGGAGTGAGATTTCAAACCTTCAACCTCTGAGAGAGGGGTGAGGACAATAAAGTATGTTGTACTGCCAATTATAATTATCAGTTTACATGTCCAGCGGGCATGTGTGCAAAATGGGCAGCTATGTATGGAGCGTAATTTTTTTGTGGGAACATATTGCCCTTTTTTTTTTTTTTTTTTTCAGGTGAGAGTGGAATTTGAGGTAGAGGAAGTAGGTATATTTGGGGAGGTAGGTTGGGGAGGTAAACAGACAAGACAAACAAGATGCATACAGGGGTGGAATATGGCGCATGGGGTGGGTGCACACAATTGACGGGGACGGATGTTTGGAAATCGCAAGCCCATGAGCCAGCAGATGGTAACAGTGGAACTGAGATCCCCACCCATAGTCAGTCACCACTGCACCTTCACAGCTCCAAGAGTGGCTGTGCTGGTGGCTGAGTAGGAGAGGCAGGCTCACCCGTGAGTCGTGTCACTCTTGCCTCGAACTGGCATAGGGGATCAGCAGCTGAACACTGGATCTCCCTATGCACCACAGCCCGGACCCTTCAGAGGGTGACAGGTGGCCCTTCTCCGCCCACGCTTGCATGGGGCGGTGACCCCCATCCCCTGCAGTGCTTCCACCTGAAGGTGGCACAGGACCAACAGAGGACGGGAGCCCGGGCTGGGCACCGGACCTGCTGGTGCCAGGTGCAATCTCCAGCTGAGGAGGTACAGGTGGGTCAGCTGGGACCGGCCTTCCCATACATTCTGTGTTTAGGTGTGTTTAATTACAACATAGACAACAGCATTCCAAATTAGTTGTAACAGCATGCAGTAATATTCCCATTAACCCAACACACCAGGGTTCCAACAGTTGAACAGCAAGCATAACACATGCATATATTGAACAACATTGGACATTCCAACAGCATGCAGGGATGATTGGTGGCAACAGTCCACCAAGACTGTGGTGTTTGCACAGGGCACATGCATCAAAGTAAATGCAGATACCCTGCTTAGCTATGGGCACTTTTATTGCGCTAGGTAAAATGCTGCTTAGCCATGGGCAATTATATTGTGCTAGGTAAAACCCTGCTTAGCTATGGGCAATTATATGTCAATATCCTTAATGCTGCTCACCTTTTTATCTTTATATGTATACATTTTGTTCACTAATACATAGGCCATTTCAATGCCTTTTACTAAAATTCCATTCATATATGTCAGGAATTATTTTATATACAAATTTAAAACATTAAATAGACAGGAAGTGGTGGAACTAGAACCGGGAATGCCTCCTCTTTGTGTGAATGCTCTACCACTTCGCTATTGCTATTTTGCTTGATTTGCATAAACATTTCTTATTATGCTCTTCGATGTCGAAATTGCTAACTGCAGCTAAGCAATGGGCACACCCGTGCAAACACGTGGAAATATGGGCAGCTATATCGGGAATTATAAAAAAAAAATGAGTTTACATTTTACATTTACAAAGGGGTTTAGTATGTGGGGATGTGTACTGTTTGCTATGTGTACATTTCAGTGGACTCACTCATTGCATTTGCCATTTTCACTTTATATGGTTGCAGGGGCATGGATATTTGGACTGCTTGGCAGTCCAACACGCCCCCTGCAGTCTTACACACTCCGTGTAAGCCTTCCAGTTGAGTCAGCGCCCTCATGCAAATGCATGACGCGCTGACATCATAGTCTTAAATGGCAGTCTCTGAGTAAGACTTGGTTAGTCTTACTCGGAGGATTACTGAATCCCACCCCTTGTCTTGCACAGTGAAGTGCAAATATATGAATTTTGCTATTAATGAGGCTTATGCTCCCAGACAGACAACACCACCTCAGAACAGCACTGGAAAAAGATGCACAGCATTGAAAGCTTTAACACACTTCGTGTTGTCTCACAAACACAACAGTATGGTTGTAGAAATGGTAAACAACTTTTAAAGATGTTTGATAGATTCATGGATATAATAAGGCCACTACGTTTTCTGACCATTCATGTCTTGCCAGTACTCTTCCTCATGCCACACCTCCTTTCCCAGGAGAGATATACCAGTCAATCCTGGAATAAATGTGTAAATACCCATCCAGTCATATAGGTTATATTTAACAGGGAATCACAGAGGAAGTTTATTCCAGAGATTTGGGAGCTTGATGAGTTATAATCCTGTCCTCCACCATGTTTTGTGTATCTTCTGGTGAAGATTTAGGTCCCCGGTTATCATATTGGTGGAAATATTGGACTTGTAAACATTTAGGAGGTACAAGACACGCAGGTCACTAATGGTGTGGTAAGTGAGAAAGCACTCTCCCATCAAAAGTCTATAAGACACTAAGTAAAGTGATAGACCTTCCAGCCTGTCTTCGCTGCTCAGGGACTTTAAGTCTGTGATCTTTTTTGGTTAAGAACCTTTGGGGTCTTTCTAATTGCTTCATATGTTTAGTGAGATACACCTCAGTAGGGTACTGAATTCAAATAACTGGCCTGATTAGTGCTGAATATAAGGGAGTTATTAGACATTGACGATGTTCCTTTGGTAGTTAGCTGTGCTAAATAAAAGGATTTCCTGACAACTGTTGTCACATGACAGTCAAAAGAGTGGGAGTTATCAACTGAAAATCCTAGGTCTCTGACTACATTTTTATTTTGTAGTGGTGTGTTGTCTATACAATGTGATGAGGGGAAAGATTGTCTACCAAAAGGGATTATACTTCACTTTTTTACATTTTTTGAGCCTAGTTTACTAGTGAGAGTTCATTCTGGAAGATTTGAGTTTCAGAGGGTAACTTAAAACAACACCCTCAGTTTGTCGTCATCTGCAAAGCTTGTTAACTAGAAGTTTTGGTTCTCTGCTTGGATATCTAAGAGGTAAATGGCAAAAAGCAGAGATCCCAACACAAAGCACTGAGGGACACCACTTGTCACTTTTATACTTTTTGATGAGGCACCTGCAGCTCCCATCATGTTGGTTCTGCCTTTAAGCCCATTTGCCATCCATCTCACCACATGTGTTGATTTTTAAAGCATTTACCTTCTGTATGATACCAGCATGAGGAATGGTGTTGAAGGCCTTAGTCCGATCAAGGTATGTCATGTGTACTGCATGGCCACTGAGAACAGCCTATGTAACCCTTACAGAGAAGTTTATCAGATTCACCTGACAGGATCTACCTTTCACAAAGCCAAGCTGTTGAGGATTAAACCTAATAAGAGTCTTGATATCATAGCTTATGAGGTAAGTTATAATATATTTCATGCAGATGAGGACTGCAAGACTGATTAGTCTGTAATTATCCATATCAGCTATAAGACCAATATGATGCACTATTCATCGAGGACAAAACCAGTAGCAGTACTTAGGGTTAACAGTCTGAGGAGTACGACTATGTTTAACACTATTAATTAAGCAGCCAGATATACTGTCAGGTCCTATGGAGGAAGTATTTTTGATCTTGCTAAGTACTTTCAGTAAATGACATTTACAGATAATTGGGAGGAAGGGATTCACATATTTCAGGGTGCTGGATAAAAGTCTTGGGAGTGAGATTGGCACTAAGTTTGTTTGCAACAATGTTGGCAATATCTATTGGGTCAGAACTGGAAGCATCGTAATGAATAACTCTAGAGCATTGCAGGATATTTTCTTTTAATTTTCTACTATAACTGAAGAAGCTTTGCAATTATCTTTGTCTTCGGAGACCAGCCTAAGTTCATATTTTCTTTTAGTGGAAGTGATAGTCCTCTTCAGCTTTTTTGTAATGCTTTTGATATTATCCTTGAGAAGAGGGTTTTTGGATCTATAAAATCATTTAAGGAATTCCTGTCTTTTATTGTAGAATGTATTTATTTTGATGGACTACCAGGGTAGTTTGTTTCTGAATTTCCTGTGATGCTTGGTTCTGACAGGGGCTGCTAGATCTATGCATTTTTAATGGGTGTAGAATTCCTTAGTGAAGCTTGCTGCTACATCAAAGTCAGAAGAAGTGCAGTCATTAGTGAATCTTAATATTTTGTCATATATTAGATTAAGGTTGTCACATTTGTTATCCTTAAATTCAGGGGGCTTGCTTTGGGAGATTTTGAGTGCTTAAAGAAGAAAGGCATAAATCTGAGGTCAGATTTCACTAGGAGAATAAACACCAGAGGAGTAGTACAAGAGGCAGCCATATTTGTAAGAATCGGGTCAAGAATACTGTGTCCTTTAGCAGGTTTATTTACCAACTGCTCAAGTGAATTCTGTGCGGAGTCTGCATGTCCTCCCTGTGGTCATGTGGGTTTCCTCCAGCTGCTCCGGTTTCCTCCCTCATCCCAAAGACATGCTGTAGGTGGATTGGATACTCTAAATTAGCCCTAGGCATGAGTGCGTGCATGTGTGTGTGCCCTCCATGGAAGGTTGGGTGCCAGGCTGGCAACTTGGCACCGTAAAAACTCCACTGCCAATCATGAACAGACAGGTGATCCGCTGTGGCGACCCCTAACCGGGAAAAGCCGAAAGAAGAAGAAGAAACACAGAAATGTTCTGGCATATAGGTTCATAGGTTCATAGTACTAGGCTAGCTGCCCTTGGTAGCCATTTCAAGTCTATCCAATTTCCCTTTTTGTGCTATAATTAACCTATCCATATGGTTAAATAGCCTTACCCGCCCCATGGTCAATAATTATATATTACCCCTAATGAGAATTACTGAGATAATAACATAGATAATTTGAGGGAACCATAGCATAGGCTATAGCACTTAGGAGCTACCTCTGTCCATTAGTAGTACAAGGGGCAGTCCTGGGGTACATTTTCTGTTTCTATCCATAGATCCAAACTGCACTTGAATATGGACAGGAATGTGCTTTATTTTATATGGATAGGATGTCTATTCCAGAGCATTGGTATCCCCTGCAAGATATACCTGTCTCTCCAAGCTGTTCTGCTGATGTTGAATAAGATTCTTGGTTTAGATCCCACAACAGAGTATTTCTGATGGCATTTTCTTTATAAGCTGTGAAATATAGAAGGACTTTTTTAAAACAATGGACACGTTGGTCAAAAGTTAGGTCACTGTCCACTTAAATTCCCAAATCCTGATCAACAGGGTCAGCTCTTAGGGACATATTGTCAATGTGGTATTTCTCTGGAGCAGATGACTTCCAGAAGGATGCATCTTGTGGCATTTAGTTTCAGTCCATGATTTTGGCACTGGTTATTTATTTGGGACAGATCTTCCTGCAGGATGGCTAAGTCATTTGCAGATTCAAAGACTGCTCCTAGCTTTCTGTCAGCTGCAAACTTAGTCAGCCAAAGCCCTTTGGTATTGGCTTTTACAACAGAAAAGTAGATGCCAAACAGGATAGGTCCCAGCACAGAACCCTGGGGGGACTCCACTTGTGACGGGTCTCCTTGTGGTGGTAATTCCCCTATTCTGATTTCCTGCATCCTATCTGTCAGCCAGATAGCAATCCAGCTGGTGACATAAGGGTTTATTCCTAGTTTATTTAACTTTTTTTACTATGCCTGAGCGGGGAATTGTTTTAAATGTTTTGGCCAGGTTGAGGTATGTGGTGTGTACCTATTTGTTTTCATCCATTGCTTTGGAGACCTTTTCAAAAAAGTCCACCAAGGTGAGTAAGCACAATCTACCCTTGACGAACCCAAACTGAGATGACCCCATTGTTTGGAGGTTTCCTATGTCCTGATTGATTAGTTCCGTGATAATTTTTTCCATGATTTTGCATATGAGGCTGGTTAGACATATGAGTCTGTAATTGTCTAGGCCTGTGGAAGGCCCACCTTTATGCAGGGGAATGATTGTAGCTGTTCTCCAGTCGCTTGGTACAAAACCTGTATGGAGGCTGAGATTGAGCAGTGCTGTTAGGGGAGTGGTTAAATCATACTTCATGCTATTTAAGATACATCCAGGGATATTGTCAAGCCCCATCAATGTAGTACTTTTAGCTTTTGATGGCACTTTTAGGACTTGATCTTGTGTGACAGTGGCAGGTGAGACAGTTTCATGTATATCTTGAATGACAGATGGAGAGAAGAGAGGGGTAAAGTTAGAGATAAATTTATCGGACAGAAGGTTCAAGATATCTTCAGCCTCAGTATAGGTAACATTACTTACAATCAGGTCAGTACATTGCTGCATTGTGGTTTTAAGACTACAAACCTGACTAAAAACAGCCTTGCTATTGTCTTTGGCTTGGGTAGCTATTTTAGCTTTAAACTAGTTTTATAGGTTGTTACCAGACTAATGACCACCATGACCCTTACAAGCCTAACCATGCATAACTAATCATTTAGGTCCTGGGTATTATGGGCATCTATATGGGGGGGCATGTTAGTTGGCAGGTAATTAAGGATTTGTTGGGGGGAGTGTTAGGATAATATTTTTCTTATTGATAGCCTTTGTCCATAAGGGACACGAAAGCCAGACTAGGAATAAATGTCCAATTTTCCATACAATTGCCAAGGTTTTGTCTGAATAAGGTTACAGGTGAACTCTGTTTTACATGGATGAGGAGCCTATTCCATAGTGTACAGATCCTTTGGGGCACACATCTGTCTCTCCCACACATTCTGTTTATGTCAAAAGTGAAGTTCAGATCCCTGGATCTATTATTTGTGGTGCTGTTTGTTTTGTGCATGTGCAACAGCTCTAGCAGGGCTGGTTTTGAACAAGACCTGTAAACCAGGCAAAGATCCCTTCTCAGCAGCCTGTAGGAGATTGAATACAGAGACAGAGCCTTTAGGGAATCAGTGTAAGACAAGGTGTTCATGCCCTGAATTCTCCTGGTGAGAAACCTTTGTGGGTATTCCAACTGCTGCAAGTTACTGGATAGATGCATGTCAAAGGGGGCATTTTTTTTCAATGATAGGTCTGATAAAGGCCCATTATAGTGGTACTGTAACTTCCTTGGACCTGAATGCCATACCCATACCTATATGGTGGGAGACATAGAATGATGTTCTTATTATCTAAGCTACATGCTGGTCAAAGGCCAGATTGCTGTCTACTTATGTTCTCATACCCCTTACTACTGGGTGCACTCTTAGGGGGTTTTATCGATGGAGTAATTAACCTGGATTGACAGTTTCCCAAAGGGTATTATAATGCATTTGTTGACACCAGCCATTTGTATTTGTTAAACTGACTTGCAAGGTCTTTGTGTGTTTGGGGGGAATCTAAAATAGCTTCCAATTTACAATCATATGCAAACCTGATGAGCCAGACTTCTTGAACATTAGCTTTGACTTCTGAGAAGTAGATGCCAAACAGGAGCAGAAACAGCACAGAGCCCTGGGGTACTCCACTGCTGACCAGTCTTTTGGTGGAGGTTGTCTCTCTGATCCTGATCTCTTGGGTCTGTGGAGGTTGTCTCACTGATCCTGATTTCTTGGGTCCTGTCTGTGAACCAGACAGCAATCCAGTGAGTTATATAAGGATTTATACCTAGCTCAGAGAGCTTGCCAACAATGTCTAAGTGAGGTATTGTGTTGAATGCTTTAACCGGGTCAAAACACGCTGTATGCACTGTTTTACCCTTGTGTATTGCCTGGTGACTCTCTCAAAGAGGTATACCAAGTAAATAATAAATTGACTGGGCTCGGTATAATGATTAAGGTGCTTGACTCACAGCCACAAGGTACAGTGTTTGATTCTCACCTTTGAGAAGGAAATTGGTTAGGCTTAGGTTGGCCTGTTAAGAGAGCTAGCCCAGTAAATGGCTATGAACTTATGAATCTAAAGAAAAGGGAAAATGAAAATTTTATGGGGTAAGAGGTTGGTATAACAGTGAATGTGTTTACCTTACAGACACAAGGCACAGGGTTTAAGTCACACATGGGGTAATTGGCTAGGCTTAAAATGGCCCACAAGGGTAGTTAGCCTAGTACTAATCTATGAACCTATGAAACTAAGTAGGCATGACCTTCCCTTAACAAAGCCCAGTTTGGATGGGTCCAGTGTCTGTAGCTTGCTAATGCCCTCATTTATCAATTCCATGATAGTTCATTCCATGGCTTTGAATGCTAGGCTTGTTAGACTGATTTGTCTGTAGATCCCTGCATCAGCTGATGGCCCACCCTTGTAGAGGAGAGCGACCGTTGCAGTCCCCCATTCACTTGGAACATAGCCTGTTTCAAGGCTGTAGTCAAAGAGGGCTTCAAGTGGTCCTGATAGGATATGTTTTAGACTGTTCAGGAGGCAACCAGAGATGTTGTCAGGAACCACGGAGGTGGTGTTCTTCACTTTAGTGAATGCTGTAAGCACCTGGTCCCTGCTGATAGTTAGGGAAGTATGTTGGAAGGAATTTCACCTGGAGGAGCTGGGGGGAGTGGGAGGTGAAGTTGAGCTGAATTTATCAGCCAGTAGATTTGCTATGTCACCCTGATCAGTGAAGGTGGTACCATTCACACTGCTATGTGTTACCGCTAAGGTTCCAGACACAGTTACAGCTATTCTGACCTTGTAGTTGACCCTTTTGGACTTAGACCACTTAGTTTCTTGTTTAGTTGTATAAGACAGCACTTGTTTTTATGGGAGTTGCTCTTCCTGATTTTGGCCATGAGTTTTCTTATTTTATTATATATCCTGTTTAGGTGTAGATTCCACCAGTGGGGTTTGTTTTGAGTGTTTGTTTCGGGTTCTGGTAGATACTGCAGCCTCTATGCAAGTGTTCCCTTGGCATTGTAAACAGCTGATATGTGAAGGTACCTTGCCTGTTTTTCCATTGTGCACATGATTTAAGCAAGTTCATTTCTAATCATAGCTTTGGGTAGAAATGCCAATGTGGACAGTCCTACAAGCAATGCTCTTCCATGGATCCTTTGATCGCAGCATGACAAATAAAATTATTTTGGCATGGAATCAGTGATCAGCATTCAACACATCTCTCTGTATAAGGAAACAATATAAACATATACAACCACAGCCATGACTGCTCTAGGGACAAAACAGCTCAAGGACAAAGAGTGGTTCGCTCACAATGGTCCGATTACTCACTCTAGTCATACACATACACTGAAGAGAAGGGTTACAGAAACCAAGTCAACAAATGGTCTCTGTATTTTTATCTTACCAGTGACCTAGCTTAGCTGGGCTAAAAACACAAAAACACAAACTACAAAGGACTGGAAGAAACTTAGAAGGAAAATCATCATCTGACTTATTAGTCTTGCCAAATCTACAGACAACTATTGTGCTGCTTTGCCATTTAGAATATAAACACTTGTGCATTGTACCTTCAAACTTATGGTGACATTTGAGCTGGAAGACATATTTTAGGAAAGCGACTGACATATCAATACAGGTCTTTAAATATTTTGTGAGTGTATGCAAGGAACTTGAATAATACATATTCTAGTAGCATACATTATCTTCTTTATTAATGGAAGATTAAAAAAAGCTGATAATATGTAAGGAGTAAGAGGAATGTCAGAGTGGGTGTGTTTGTGTGTGTGGGTGTGTGTGTATGCACGTGTGTCACCATATGCATATGTGTGTGTGGGTATGTGTGTCTTGCATGAAAAAGATTAGGTAAAGCTCCACTATAAATTACTGCATATTTGTCCTCGTAGTTAGGTTTGAGCAAAGGGCAAGGGCGCCTGCAGGCAGGTGCAAGGGGGTGCACTTGCACCCCCCTGGAACCGGCTGGCCAGGAGATTAATTTCTTTAAAAAAAAAAATACGTTGGCGTTCTTGGTCCTGGTCCCATAATGCATCACATCACATCTTTGTGTGCATTGTCGTTTGCGCTCAATTTGAAATACAACAAGTGGTGTAAACAGTTTGGTATTAACTTTGCAGGAGAATAAGTCTTCAAGTTTTGCTTGCTAATTCGCCTGTTCGTGGAGAATGAGTTTTGCTTTATTCATTTAAGGAAGCATGACCGGGAGTTGGAGAGTAAGTGTTCACATTTGCTTTATTCAATCAATTATGCGCCATTTCCAAGTTGTGGCGCGCGCGTGTGTTAGCATGAGAAATAAGTGATTGTTATTGACCCCGCCCGTCCTTAGTGAAGTTCAACATAACCCTTTCTCTTTCTGCTGTATGGTACTGGAAGTAAAAGCTGTTCCTTACACACACATTGACATGGGTGAGTTTCAACTCCATCTCATTACTACTTGGGAAGTTTTAATGGTACTGCTCACCACCATGGTGATTTGGGTCGTTATGCTAGCAGTCGTAAACATAAAACAGCGAAGCAAAGTTAGTGTGACTTTGGCATGAATCTCTATTTCTCCATGCATGCATTATGTTATTTACACGTCATATAGCTGGCTTAAATAGATGTGTGCTAACTGCATGTGTGCTGTATGTTTAAATAAAACAGAAATGCAGCAGGAACGGGGATGGCGTGCTCAAAGATTTAAATACAATTAGGAACTGTAAGTTGGTGTATCAGCGTCAGGAGTGTGATTGAATGTGAGGTCTGTTGTTAAGTCTTGGTGTGGTGTTTATAAAATGGTGTCATTTACATGTGTTGGGTGTTTGTGCTTTATGTGGAACACTTCACAAAGTAATAAAACTTTTAAGTAAAATCTCCCATGTAGATGGTTTTGTCAAAAGGCTGATTCACTAAACTGTACACATTGTTTTTTTTCTAGTATGAAATATCATTTTGTCTGGTAGAACTGTAGTTTCATAAAGTGAACCCTTGGTGTATGTGTGCTTGGTTATTAAATGATAGCATTGCTTTTCTTTGAATGTACTATATAGGGTCATCTGGTTTACTAAAAGTTATGATGAAGGTGTAAATATTGTTTAATGACAAAAACGTGTCCTGGGGCACTAGCACTATGAAAGAGAAAGCAAAATGTTTTCTTCTCACCCCAACATTTCAGGCTAGTATTATGAACCCATTTTGATGGCTTCATTCTCATTGTTGTTGCAGAGTTCATTACTGAATAGGATTGGTTAAAACACACTGCTGTATGACATACTGAAGTTGCCAGGCATTTTTTTGATAACCAGAAGACAGTGTCAGTAGCCTTGTGTATATACATGTGCACGTTTTGTAAATTTGGAGTAAGATGCACCTGCCTTACCAGTTAGATTTGAGAAAATAATGTTCCACAGAGAGGGTGGTGTGGTGCGCCCATTGATTATGTTGCTTGAAGTGATGGTACAGCATTAAGTCATCACAGGAGTCCATAGTTGCTTAGGATATTCCAGTAAATGGATGGGATTAAACTGTGGGCAAGGTTGTTGCACTGGGGCTTGTTGCAATACAGTAACAGACTCTGTAGATCATTGACATTTTTTCTGCCCCTATTTATCATAAACTGAGGCCTTTCCTACCTAGTTCATGTGAATAGTAATGACATCTTTCAATCCTGTCTGTAAGGTGTGGTGACATTTTCACACTGACATCTAAATTTCTCCTAGTCAGTATAAATACCAAATAAGATGCCCAGAAATAGTCACAGGTGGCTGTTGCGATAGCAGTGCATATAGAATGCATATATGTATGTATGTACATATGCGTGTGTATATTGTTTCTTTTTTTTTTGTGTGTGTTCTTTACTCCAGGCTTTTATTAATGTCTGTAGATGATCATGATATTAAATACTAGATACCACAATTTAAATTAACTTTTGAGAAATGTGTGTATAAGTTGCTTATGTTTTGTAGGTGTAAGAAATGTGGATTTGATTGTACTTTAAGATGCACTGGATGTTAACACTATCATGTGTTGTTTATGCACCATGAGCAGTCCTGCTGAACTTGTTCACATTGCATACATTTCATCAACCATTTCTTTTTTGTAGCAATACTGTTATCAAATTGTGTTCACCCTGCATACATTTCATCACCACTTTTTTGTAGCAATGCTGTTGGCAAATTTTCCAATGCAAAATGTTATAGCTTTTATTTTGTTTGTGCAGTTTGTTTTCATCCTGCCCTTCCCAGCAAACATTTTTTCACTTTGGCTATATTGGGATAGAATTTGTTCTTAAATGTGGGTCATCACTGTCACAACTGGAGGTCTGGTTGCTACACTAGTGGGGTCAACAGGTTCAATAGCATTATTAAAAGGTGAACAACTGTCACTGTTTAAAGTGCTCTATTAAATTTAATGAAGAACCATGTGTGTGTAGAAATGCTTTTTATTTAAAATAGTTAAAGAAATGGGGATGTGTGCGATAACTGTTATGTAACAAGCTGGGAAGGTGTGAAAAAATCCTGATGTGGTGATCTCCTGTTTTATGGCATACATACTGGGGTTCTAGAGTGTCGTTGCTGCAGCCACATGATCATTGAAAATAAAACTGGTCATCCCTTACTTTTGGGGTGTAACATGAACTCCACTGTTCATCATGAGATATATGCACCGAATCGTACATTATGGCTAAGGTATGGCTTTGGTCGTCCTCCACCTGTACACTGCTTGGGTTAAGTTACCATTACTAACATTTGAATTTTTCAAGATAAAGGCATTATTAAACTCATGTTAAGCTGATTTGTTGTTTGAGTCCTGCACATTCTCTGCAGTAGAATGCTAGCTATTTTTATTTAAAGCAGAGTCTCCAGGTTCATTTAAGCTGGTTAGTGGTTCATTCCTGTTGTTTACTCTCCTACAGGCCTCCCAAAATTTTGAAGAAAGGTGCTCTGCATTCAGTATGTTACACAGGCCTTCACTGTCTACTTTTTTGGAGGTTGTTGAAAAGACAAGATTGTCTGAGCTTTTGCATCAGATGTTGTGCCTTCAGTTTGCAACAATTAACCTTAGCAAACACTATTCATTCATAGGTGTGATCTGGAACTGGAAGCTGCATCTCTTTTAGGCAGTCCTTCACATTTTTTCTTGTTTTCCACAGCTGCTACTTTAAGAAAGCTGTTTATATTAATGAACTTTTTGTAAGTCTAGTTTTCATTCTATAACAATAAATTATAATATCCAATGTATCATTATTTAATTACTTCAATCCTCAGCTATTTGCCAGAAAAAGTACAGATTTTAGGAGGAACACACAAAAAATATGAGGCAAAAATCTAGACATTCTGCGAAAATCTTTACAGTTGAGAGGTACGGTGGTGCTTACTGCAGTATTAAGTTTTCCTTGCATAAACATGTACAAAAGCAAAAATCAACTAGTTTTATGTAATTATTTTTTGTTGTTGTCCAGGTTACCATGATGCACGTTTATCATTGGTATACTTGAAAGAAATCAGAAAAAGTTTTTTTTTAATCCCATACCTGACACTTTTTTTTTTCTTTTGTTCAGTAACATCATAGAAGCTCTGCCAGATATTGACTACAAAGGTAGTAGTAGCCCATCGGATTCTTTAGGTTGTCTTACAACTTCAAAGCCAATGCATCAGACAAGAAGCGAGCATTCAGATATAGTAGCAATATGATATAGTTCATTACTGATGGCAATTTGTTTTCAGAATTCTTCACGTTGTAGGTTTTGCATCATTTTAGGATGCAGATAAAATAAGTTGAACTAAGCAGTGTTACTGGTGGAAAAGCCGGACGTCAGTGAATAAACTAATGAGTCAAGATAGGGAATATAAATACAAGAAAAAGAAAAATAATCTGGTTCCACACAGCAGTGAAGATCAATATGTCCTTTATTGTAGTAGGTAAGCGCTTTCTCGGAATAACATCCGCTTCATCAGTCCAACAAAGATAGAATAGCAGTTACATTTTTAAACACTAAAACATCCAATCAAAAATCAGATAAAATGTGCATCATAGTTAAAAGCCATGTGATAAAATACATCTGTAGAATATATAGAGCGTTAAAAAATTGAACAAAACAGACTAAATGAATTGAATAAAACAGACTAAATGAACAATATGTACTTAAAACTGGTAAATACAATACTAAAAATAATAAAAGATGGACTATTTAAATATACATGATAAAATATTAAAAGAGAGATCAATGCTTTAATGGCCGTGCTTTAAAGAAGGGTTTCAGGGAAACTCTGTTGTTTAAACCAGGAGGTTTATCAGCTTGAAAGCGCAAAATCCATTTCTGTTCACTAGATTCTGTTCTATTATTTATGTCACCTCCTCTCTTGGTACTGTGCAGAATCTCTAGTACCATAAAGCTAAATTTATGTACTTTACCCTCTTTAGCTACATGTAGTGATAGTGCGCTGGTTTCTTTAACATTCCTGATATCACTAAGGTGTTCAAGTATTCTATGCTTAAACACCCGGTTCGTTTTCCCTATGTAAAATGAGAAGCAGGTAGTACAATAGCAAAAATAGACAACATTTTTTGTTCGACAATCTGCATAAAAAGCAGCATCTATCTTAAAACCCAAAGTGGGATGTGTGAAATGATTACCAATATGTATATGTGTACAGACCATACATTTCCTACACATGTGTACCAAGTCTATCAGATATTATAGTTGATTTAGTATTAAAGGATCGTTAACAGAGCTGACTCTTAAGTGATCTATTATTTCTAAAAGCAAAATCTGGCTGTGTGCCAGTGACCCCATTCAACTCATGTGCAGTAGACAGAATATCCCATTTCTTTTTAATAATATCACATGCTACATGCACATTACTGGCAAAGGTCAATGGCATCCTTAGTTTATTCCTAGAGGTATCAGTAGAAGCATCACTTGAGAAAGTATTGTCAATATTGTCCCTGTTGTTAATACTAGTGGGGAGGGGGGAAAAGTATGGCTGGCACTTCTATGCCGCCATCCTTCTGCTATTTGAGAATCAATAAGTTTACTACTATAGCCTCTTTCTAAAAATTCTTGTTTAAGTGTTTGTAATGCAACAATGAGACTATCATCATCATTAAAAAGTCTCATAGTTCGAAATATCTGTCCTTTCAACACATTAAATTTCATATGATTCGGATGCATACTGCCATAGTGTAGAACATTATTCGTTCTAACAGTTTTCATATACAAAGTAGTAGACACAGTGGATAAATTATTTTTAGTAACTTTACCATCCAAAAACTCTACTTCTTTATCAGAATATTCATAGGTAAATCTCAAAAAAGTATTCAACTGATTTAAGTATAAAAGAAACTGCTGCTCTGAGCCATGCCACAACAAAAAAATATCATCCACAAAACGTTTATACTATTTGATGTTAACCTGGTATTCATTATTCGAAAGTACATGTTTAGCTTCCCAATTAGCTAGGGATAGGTTGGCGTAGCTATTAGCACAAGCTGTACCCATAGCTACGCCAACATTTTGTGCATAATACTTTTTTCATCATTAAAAATAAACACATTGTTTTCTAGGATGATTTCCAAAAGTGTGCAAATAAGTGTCTCCTTAGTATCAGGGGTGTTTCTCTCTCACACAGTAATTCTCTGACATTTTCAATTCCCCATTCATTGGGTATAACAGTGAACAATGATTCAATATCCAGAGTTACAAATAAACATTGTCCTAAGATAATTTCATTTTGTTTAGATAGCTCATTTAAAAAACTCTTGGTATCCTTTAAAACAGTGCTACAATTAGCCAAGGCAGCATGCAAAGTCTTTTCTATGAAAATAGAAAGTGGCTCAGTTACCCAACCTCGGCCTGAAACTATAGGGTGCATAGGTGGAGTTAAGGGATTCTTATGTATTTTGGGTAGACCATATATCAAAAGGACTGTTGGATGTTCTACCTTGAAATACTCAAACAGTTGCTCAGATATCATGCCTGTTATTAATAAATCAAAGATCAAAAACTGTACTTTTTCTATGACACTACTGAGTATATGCATAGGTAAAATGGCATACGTATCAACGTCACTGAGATGACAACATAGATTCTATATATTTGTCCTTGTCGATAACAACAATACCACCTCCTTTATCAGCTGGATGTATTTCTATACTATTTAGTTCTTTCAATTCAACTAGAGCTTGTAACTCTGCAGCTGATAAATTACTAAAATTATTAGTTTGCTTATCTAGAAACTTCTCTCTAAGTTGTTTTTCACAAAGGTCAATAAACAGATCTATAGTAGAATTACTAGGTGGTACGTAAGTGCTGGGCTTTCTAAATATACAATCAGCATTATCAGAATTACCAAACATAGCTTTAAGTGTAAGAGTTCTGCCAAAAAGGTGTAGGTTGTTTAATTACCTCTGTTATGTCCATTCTTTGAGCCGGAATAAAGGTTAAACCTCTGTTTAACACAGGTAATTGTGAGTCAGTTAAAGTTAAAGTAGAGATATTGTGAACTAAGCTTGTTTGTATCTCTTTCCTGACCTTATTTCATCCTCCTGGCTGTGTAGTCATCGTGTACATTGATTTTGCAGGCGATTCCTCGATCTGCCTTTTATAGGCAGAGGTTCTTTCAATAAAAAATGTCCACAGGTGGAGCCTGATAGTGCAGAGGCCTTCTCTGTGGAATTCAATCTCACACTGGAAGCCATGCTTGTTTTAGGTCTAACAGCTGCAGTGCTTGTGCTAGCATCAGAGTGACTGCTTACAGCAGCTACAGAAGTATTTAGGTTGACTTCTGAAACAATTCCCTCACTTACAGGAACAATATGAACATTGAGCAAAAGTTCTGTCGGTTCTGTAGAAGTGGTAGTTTTAACAGCATTTACATATGCTGTTTGTTCATCCGAAACAGTTGAATGCAATGTAGTTCTGGGTCTTACTGAACTCTTACACTTAAAGCTATGTTTGGTAATTCTGATAATGCTGATTGTATATTTAGAAAGCCCAGCACTTACGTACCACCTAGTAATTCTACTATAGATCTGTTTATTGACCTTTGTGAAAAACAACTTAGAGAGAAGTCTCTAGATAAGCAAACTAATAATTTTAGTAATTTATCAGCTGCAGAGTTACAAGCTCTAGTTGAATTGAAAGAACTAAATAGTATAGAAATACGTCCAGCTGATAAAGGAGGTGGTATTGTTGTTATCGACAAGGAAAAATATATAGAATCTATGTTAAGTCATCTCAGCGACGTTGATTCGTATGCCATTTTACCTATGCATATATTCAGTAGTGTCATAGAAAAAGAACAGTTTTTGATCTTTGATTTATTAATAACAGGCATGATATCTGAGCAACTGTTTGAGTATTTCAAGGTAGAACATCCAACAGTCCCTTTGATATATGGTCTACCCAAAATACATAAGAATCACTTAACTCCACCTATGCACCCTATATTTTCAGGCCAAGGTTGGGTAACTGAGCCACTTTCTATTTTCATAGAAAAGACTTTGCATGCTGCCTTGGCTAATTGTAGCACTGTTTTAAAGGATACCAAGAGTTTTTTTAAATGAGCTATCTAAACAAAATGAAATTATCTTAGGACAATGTTTATTTGTAACTCTGGATATTGAATCATTGTTCACTGTTATACCCAATGAATGGGGAATTGAAAATGTCAGAGAATTACTGTGTGAGAGAAACACCCCTGATACTAAGGTGACACTTATTTGCACACTTTTGGAAATCATCCTAGAAAACAATGTGTTTATTTTTAATGATGTTTATTATGCACAAAAAGTTGGTGTAGCTATGGGCACAGCTTGTGCTAATAGCTAAGCCAACCTATCCCTAGCTAATTGGGAAGCTAAACATGTACTTTCGAATAATGAATACCAGGTTAACATCAAATAGTATAAACGTTTTGTGGATGATATTTTTTTGTTGTGGCATGGCTCAGAGCAGCAGCTACAAGAGTTTCTTTTATACTTAAATCAGTTGAATACTTTTTTGAGATTTACCTATGAATATTCTGATAAAGAAGTAGAGTTTTTGGATGGTAAAGTTACTAAAAATAATTTATCCACTGTGTCTACTACTTTGTATACGAAAACTGTTAGAACGAATAATGTTCTACACTATGGCAGTATGCATCCGAATCATACGAAATTTAATGTGTTGAAAGGACAGATATTTCGAGACGTTTTAATGATGATGATAGTCTCATTGTTGCATTACAAACACTTAAACAAGAATTTTTAGAAAAAGGCTATAGTAGTAAACTTATTGATTCTCAAATAGCAGAAGGATGGCGGCATAGAAGTGCCAGCCATACTTTTCCCCCCTCCCCACTAGTATTAACAACAGGGACAATATTGACAATACTTTCTCAAGTGATGCTTCCACTGATACCTCTAAGAATAAACTAAGGATGCCATTGACCTTTGCCAGTAATGTGCATGTAGCATGTGATATTATTAAAAAGAAATGTGATATTCTGTCTACTGTACATGAGTTGAATGGGGTCATTGGCACACAGCCAGATTTTGCTTTTAGAAATAATAGAGCACTTAAGAGTCAGCTCTGTTAACGATCCTTTAATACTAAATCAACTATAATATCTGATAGACTTGGTACATATATGTGCAGGAAATGTATGGCCTGTACACATATACATATTGGTAATCATTTCACACATCCCACTTTGGGTTTTAAGATAGATGCTGCTTTTTATGCAGATTGTCGAACAAAAAATGTTGTCTATTTTTGCTATTGTACTACCTGCTTCTCATTTTACATAGGGAAAACGAACCGGGTGTTTAAGGATAGAATACTTGAACACCTTAGTGATATCAGGAATGTTAAAGAAACCAGCGCACTATCACTACATGTAGCTAAAGAGGGTAAAGAACATAAATTTAGCTTTATGGTACTAGAGATTCTGCACAGTACCAAGAGAGGAGGTGACATAAATAATAGACCAGAATCTAGTGAACAGAAATGGATTTTGCGCTTTCAAGCTGATAAACCTCCTGGTTTAAACAACAGAGTTTCCCTGAAACCCTTCCTTAAAGCACGGCCATTAAAGCATTGATCTCTCTTTTAATATTTTATCATGTATATTTCAATAGTCCATCTTTTATTATTTTTTACTATTGTATTTACCAGTTTTAAGTACATATTGTTCATTTAGTCAGTTTTATTCAATTCATTTAGTCTGTTTTATTCAATTTTTTAACGCTCTATATATTCTACAGATGTATTTTATCACATGGCTTTTAACTATGATGCACATTTTATCTGATTTTTGATTGGATGTTTTAGTGTTTAAAAATGTAACTGCTATTCTATCTCTGTTGGTCTGATGAAGCGGATGTTATTCCGAGAAAGCGCTTACCTACTACAATAAAGGACATATACTGATCTTCACTGCTGTGTGGAACCAGATTATTTTTCTTTTTCTTGTATTCTCTGGTTTTTGCATCTGATTCCTTATTTGGTTCAAGGACTGTTTTCATAGGGAATATAAATACTTGTTCTGTAATAACTCTCAAAATCCATGCCTACTGTGTTTGCTCGGTGTGTCAATTGCAAATCTTTGGCAACACTAACTCAATACCAAGTTTAGTTGCTAGTGATCATGCCTTACTGAGAATGCCATTCCTAAAGTGCTCTTCAGCATGGTTGCGGTGCTCCTTGAATATTTAAATGAGTCTGCTAATGTGCTGTTTAACCTTTACTATACAAGTTGAACAGACTGGAACATCTGAGCAACAGGCTCAAGAAATGCTGAGTAATTTGCAATAATGAATTGAGAAATCAGAAACGTGCATGAAGAGCAAGCACTGAGTACCATAAGTGCATTTTGTCTGGTTTCACCAGCAGTGGTCTTCTGAAGATTAGCCAGGTAGTCAAATATTTTCTCAAAGTTCTAACTAAACACATGAATGGATTTGTATTACTCGGTCCATCATGTCTCACACAAAAGAGATATATTTGGTAGCAATGCTCATCATTTTGGACTGTCACGGAAAAAAAGTAATAATCTTCTTGATAACACCAACAGCACTACATATTTCAGGAACCTCATTCAGATCATTGACTACAAGGTTTAGTCTGTGAGACGCGCAGTGGATAAAGGCTGCTTTTGGATACTTTTCACGAATCTTTGCCTGAACACCATTCTGGATGCTTGTCATTATGGAGCAGCCATCATATCCTTGTCCAAGTAATTTTTCCAGGTCTAGACCGTACTTTATGCATTCACTGACAATGACATTTGATACAGACAGTGCATCTCTCACAACAATGGGAACAAAAACTGTAAACTCTTCTTGAATACAATCATCAACAAACCGAATGTCCAATGACAACTGCTCAATGTCTGAGATATCTGCAGTTTCATCTGCCAATACACTAAATCCAACTGCCCTGTTTGCTGCACAGTCTCATTTTGAAGTACTTGTTCATATTCTGCTGACTGCCAACAGCTCATTTTGCATCCTATGGGATGTGTACCAAGCATTTCCTGCAGCTGTTTCACTGTGCTGTTTCAGTATTGTGTCACCAGCTTCAATACAAAAATCTAACAAGTAACACAAATTTCCACCAGAGCCTTCTTTTCCACAGAGAGGAATGTCAAGGGTTGCACAGTAAATAATGGTAGATACAATTGGTTCCAATTTATTTTGGTTGTCTGCAATTTGTTTTGCTACTGCTGCATCTAGCTGTGGAATAACAGCTGTTTCTGGCTTCTGTCATGTTTGTGTATGAGAAAAATTGGAAGCATCTTCAGTAGAACCTTTGTGCCATGATGATTGCATGTGATTTCTTGCAAGACTGATTGAAGGCATTATATTTTGTGCACACACTAGTGATGAAGCTGCCTTGCAACCCACGGTGAAGTGACTGAGGAAATAATACACAAGTTAAGCAGAGTGGGCCTTTCAAGAGAGGAGAATATGCAAGCCACGGTGAGTACTGATACAACCAACTATATCTGAATATAGTTGGTTAATAAATAATGACATGCATTTCAGTTTCAGACTTCATATCATTCAGAAAATTCATTTTAACACAAATCATTTTATTCTAGCAACTTTCTAATGTGTCCCTAGTTGTGGGCCTTTATCACTAACATTATAACAGGCTTTGTCCAGATTTCTTGTGTTAACTAATTGAGAGGTATGGTGTGTATGTGTGTCTCTATGTATGTATAAGAAGGAGGAAGCATACCCCTCAGCTGTCCAAGTTTTTGGAGAATGTCCAGATTTTTGTCCCATATTCCTCCTAAAAAGCATTGAAGTTGCTAAATAATGACAGACATTTGAGTTTTAGATGTCATATCCTTTAGAAAAATGCATACTAACATAAATCATGTTATTCTAGCAATGTTATAAGTTCATGAGAACAATATTTATAATCTGCTCCTATTTATTTTAGGCTTTGTCCAGATTTCTTGCACTTAGAAGTAGAGGTGTGTGTTTGAGAGAGTGAAATGTCCTAGAGTTAGCAGGTGGAATTTATTTTCAAGTGCATTTTCAAGGAATTGTGAGCTTCAAGGGAAGAGAATTATACTGCTGCTCATGCCAAGCCTGCTTAAAATGTGCAACTGTTTTGTTTAGCAAATGGTATCACTATTGTGGTATAGAATTTTTAAAGCAGCACAGCAGGTAGCATAATTGCATCTTGATACAGAGGGCTATGGGTTCTACTCCCACAACATGTAGATTTGTATTTTATGGGGGTGTATGTCCTCCTTTGGATGAGATGCCTAATAACTATTTTTCTGCTTGCCACCCATTCCCTATTGCAATATACCAGCTTACCATTTTTTTAATATAACGTAGGCAATTTATTCTTCAAGGGCAGCAGGCATTGAATTTGTAGATGAAACACTGAAATATAAAGTTGTTTTCTAGCAACAACCTCTTCACTGGTTACAGATCTCTTTAATGTGAAATTATTCAGATGAGTTTTACTTCTGCAAAGATTCTGCATATTGATTGATATTGGTGGATTGTATGACAGAAGTTTGAGTAGAGTGGCCCTTTATGATTGAAATGTTCTGAATTGGGCAGGTTGTCATTATTGGTTCATATGATTTGTTTCATTGCTTAAAGGAAAAATGTTCAGAACTATAAACTTGAAACACACTCTAACAAGTGGTGCTGTATTATACAAGGAATATAATTCAATTATTATAGAGTATAATTAATACAGTCAGGAACGTGAATCAAATAACTTTTGCATGGTTCTAAAAATGTGTGCAAGGAGTCTATGATTTGAAAACAGCCCAACGGTAAACTTACCCTGCCACTGGCCAGATGCATTTTCTTTGAATGAGGGTTTCAATGTTGATTTGGTGAATGTGGGTTTCAAAGGTAGAGAAGTTTTAATGCTAAGCCTCTTTTCATTGTAAGACTATTGCTTTGTTTAGGTTTAGTAAATGTCTATTAGTGTTTATGCTATAAAATTTTAAATAAAAGTTGTAAATGAAATCCAAATATCTGTAATCATTGTAGAAGTAAAGCATAAAACAATATGCACACTGAGAGATTTAAACAGTGTCTATGACAAATGGGGAAAAATAGCCAAGTAATGGGACACTGGAATGGCTGCGTGGGTGGGAGTAGGGCCGTATGGGCGGGGCGCAGCAGAGGGGTGGGGCTGTGTGTGTGGGGCTTGGGTTTGCACCCCCCTGCAAAAAATCCTGCGGGCTTCCTTGGCAAAGGGGTAGCTGCCCCTGTAGCAAGCTGTTATGGAGTACAGTCAGCACATCAGTAGAGTCACTATTTGGTTGACGGTACAGTAATCGCATTCATCTAAGGAGCAGCAGCTTACGTTGTGATGGTTTAAATGAATGTTTAGATGCTTGTATTGTAAATATGTAATTGTAACTGTATAAGCTCTTTGCTGCAGTTCTAGAAGAACCACTGTATTTTATTTTATTCATTTATTTGGATATTTTTTGTTTTTGCCTCTTGTTTTGCTTTGGGTTAGGGGCGCTACTCTGGGAATTACCCAGGGCACCAAATGGCCTAGCTAAATCTCTGCACTAGAGAAAAACAAAAAATGTGTGACAAACATAACAATGGCAAGCTACTTATACAGTTGAATAACTTCTTTGCCTTACTTTTCCTGTCTTCTCTTTGTTCTTTTTGTGTGCTTCACACCTTTCTCCAGTGAGCACCTCTGAAATTCAAAATCCAGACTGCATGTTCCTTGTACTCGGATCATGCATCTAGATATAGCAAAACACCCTGTCACCTTAAAGATGAAGAAATAGACAGTACATATGTGAACAAACACAGAAGAAAGACTGCAGTCTGTCTTTGCCCATTTACTATTGTCACACCACCCCTTGGCACCACAGTGCAGACTAAATGTTTAACACTCCTGTTCACCTTCAGAACTTGTAAATCTGAGCATGTCTTTGCTTTATAGGTGTGTCTAACTGCTTAAAACTGAACCACAGATTAAAGCTAAAAAACAGACTAAATTTTGATGGCATCATTAATTATCGTTTTGACTCATTTATATAATATAGGTATTATATAACACCACCTTGCCTCACAGCAAATCTCATACGACATCTGGAACCTGAGGTTTATTTTGTTTACGTATAACCTTTCATATACAGTCTTTTCCAGACACACTTAAAATAAAAAAAGGTCCTAAGAAACTATATAATCTAAAGTGGAAGAAGATTCCATTTGCATTCAGTTCCATGGTGTTTAATTACTTAATATTGTTATAAAGTTTTATTTCCATAATGCCCAAAACAAGAGGAATAAGCATCAAGAATCAGTAAATGTTATTGAGCAAGGAAATTATAAAATCATTGCTGTAATAGAATCATAGAACTAAAGAGATTTCTGTTTTCTTGGGTTTAGGGGTGCCTCTAATGCTACTGGTTCACAATTCAATAAAATGTAACTTGGTAATAACAGCTAATGCAACTGAAAGTATAGTAGCTGAGATACATGACAGTCTGAAAAATGACAAACTGCATGAGATAGTGACAGAAGTATGGTCATCACGTCATTTTGATTACTTACTCAAACTGTCTAATATGTTGGACATGAAAATATTCTCCTACTCAATGATTTCAATTATCCAGAAATCAGCTGGGAATACCTAACAGCAACGAACACCTATGCTAAGGAATTTGATTTCTTATCATATAATGGTTTAAATTAACTTGTTGCAGACAAAAACCAAAGGGAAATATTTTAGGTATTATTGTTACCAATGTCCCTACTTTAATTCACAATCTTACAGTTAATTATCCTGTTTTTTATTTGAAAATTGCAAACTATTCCACACTTAAAAATAACATGGTTAAATATAACTATGTCTTTATTAACTATCAGGACTTGAAGTTGTTAGTTTGTAACATGGATTGGCAAAATAACATCTTGTGTAACAATATAAAAAAAGCACATTGTACACTGAATGAACCAACAATTTATTAAGCACTTTCTTCCTCATCTGAAACACGGACTTTATCAGAATAAGATAAAACAGAACACATTTAAAAATACATATGCAAACCACATGCCCAGAAAACCACCAGTATAAATTGTTGGCTCATTAAAAAGCTCTTAATAAATTGTTGGCTCATTCAAAATCACTTAATAATTCATTTGTTCACTCAAAAGTGCTTAATAAAAGCATTATTTTTACTATTGTTTTAATTTAGTAAGGAATAAACGCACTCACTAGGAATGAACATATAACCAATAACAGAAAGATTTGTGTTGGAATTTTTAGCATTAAAGTACTGGGAGTGATTTGCGACCTTTGAATGTTTTTTTCTGTCTCTTATTGTTTTAGTTTAGTCGAGTCCACTTTTTTATTTATTTATTTATTTGCAGTGGATCTTGTGAAACAGAATATGGTTATGCAGTCCTAGAAAAGTTAACTAAAGGTGTGAGAAAAGACTGTAACTACTAAAATAACAACTTTAGTAACAGCAAAATACCATTTTGGTGGAACTCTGCTCTTATTAGTTTATACAAGGAAAAATAAAAGAACATGCAATAATTAAACTCAGTCCCTAAATCTAATCAATAAAAATTAAGTTGAATATATGTAAAGCACATAAACTTAAAATCAAAAAAGGAGAAAAAAAATAAATATGAGAATAAATTAGTTGCAATAATTCTAACTGGGAAAAAATACTATGAATACATTAATTCAATAAACAAATTGGAACATCAAGTATGCACAATATCATATAATTATAGAACGTATAAAATAACTGGGCCATGTAGCCATTTACACCATGCTAATACTCACCCGTTTACCCCTCCCCCTTTTTCAAGGAGCATCAGGCCAATCATACCATTAAGCTACTTAACAGCTTAGGCCATGGCTATAATTTGGCTCCTAGAAAACAACAATGTGTAAAGACTTCTCATGCTCTCTTTGTTGATGATTTAAAACTATATAGCTCATCAAATGAGGAACTGAAAGCACAACTGCAAGTTGTCAAAACTTTCTCAGATGATATAAGAATGTCATTTAGTCTTGATAAATGTGCAAAAGTAACCTTTAAAGCAGGAAAACTGCAGCACCAGGAAAATATCTGTTTGGGACAAGAACTTGTATAAATATTTGGGAATTGATGAAGGATCAAAAATAAAGCATGAGCAAATGTGAAAAAACGTAGTGAGGAATATTTTAGAAGACTTAAATTATTCTTGAAAACAGTGTTGACATCTAGGAACAAAATTCAAGCTATAAACCAATTTGCTCTTCCTGTCCTAATGTACAGTTTTAGAGTGATTGACTGACCCTAAAACATGTTGGATAGATTAGATAGGAAAACAAGAAGGATGCTTCATGCACACCAAATGATTTACAAATGATTTACAAAAATCAGTGCATACCAGGATTATATATTCCCCATTCCAAAGGAGGTATGCTAGTGAAAGTTTTGAAACATGAGGAGAATAAATCTAAGATGACTTCTATGCTTAATCTAGCAGAAGCATATCGGCATCAAGCAGGAATGGAAATCAAATCAGTAGATAAAAATCAGCCAACAACTTAATTTGCCAAAAAAAAACAAAAAACCAAAAGAAAGAATATAAGGTGAAGGACTAGATGAGAAGGCAAGAAATGTGCAAAATGCATAAATATAGTTGCAAGTATAGAAAACTTCTGGAAGAACCTCATGTTGATCAGGAGTGAATGCAGGAATGGTTAAGAAGAGGCAAATTCAAACCAAGAGATCAAAGTTTAATATTGGTGGCCCAAGATAGTTGGCTGCATACTCATTTTTTACAAAGTCCATTGAATATGTGGGAGAAACAGACAAATGTAGGTTTTGTAAAACATTATTGGTAACAGTTGCACACCTCGTTGCTGGTTGTGACATACTAATGGTAGAAGGACCATATACTGAAAGGCATAATAATGTGGCAAGAGTGTTGCACTGGGGATTCTGAAAACATTATGGTATTGAAGTGGCTGAAAAACACTGGAAACATAAGCCACAAAGCATCACAGAAAATGATGAAGTCTACATCACATGAGATCACCCAATACCAACAACACAAAATATAGATGCTAGAAAACCAGCTAGAGTGGTCCATGAAAAGAAAACAAAAGTAGCATTGATAATTGAAATCACCACACCAAGTGACTACAGTGTCTTGCATACAGAGAGACACAAAGTCATAAAATATCAGGATTTGCAGGCAGAAATGAGAATGATGTGGAAGAAAGATACCCAGACAGTTCCAATAGCAGTACGAACGGGTCTTATAAAAAAGAATTTACAATCATATTTAGATATGTTACCAATATATGTAACTGGAAGTCGCGGTGGTGCAGCAGTAGCGTTCTCACCTCACAGCAAGAGGTTCTCCTATTTGATTCTCAGCTGGAGCACCTTCTGTGTGGAGTCTGCATGTCCTCCCTGTGGTCGAATGCGTTCGAAAGACATGCGTGAATGGGCGTGCCTTCTTTGAAGGTTGGGCGTCGGGCTGGCACCTTGGCACCGCAAAAACCTACTGCCAATCATTAGCAGACCGGAGTTCCACTCTGGTGACCCCTAACCTGGAAAAGCTGAAAGAAAGCAACAACAACCAATACATGTAACTAGAATTGCAGAAGGAGTCATTACTGGGCACATTATGAGTGCTGCAAAGAGCACTTCTGGCTGACATCAAAGAGTAAAACAATACTCATTTCATGAACTATATTCATACTTTGTCTTAAGAATGGGGTCCAGTCATAGGTTCATAGGGAGGTACTAGGCTATCGGCCCAAGGGCCTACATAAGCCTAGCCAGCAAGGTTCCATAGCTTACGCCACCCAAGAAAGTTATTTTCCTGTGCCACTATCCAGCAAAGACACAGAAGTGATCCCCGGGGTGCATTTCCTATTTCCCATCCACTCATCAAGATTTTTTTTTTTTTGAAGAGTGCTAATGAAGAACTTTGCTTGACATAGATGGGTAGCTTGTTCCAGAGTATAGGAAGTCTCTGGGACAGGAATCTATCCCTCCAGCATGTCCTCCTGTTTATTGTGGTGACAAGGTTTAGGACCCTAGAGTGTGTAGCTCAGAGGGATTGGGATTTCTTTAGGTGTAGCATGTCCAACAGCTCTGGGTTTTGACATAGCTTTATATGTTAGGCAGAGATCACCTCGGAGTAGGCGATATGCTACGGAGTAAAGCCGGAGTTTTTTGAGGTGGTCAGTGTAGGGCATTTGTTTGAGGCCAGTAATCCTCTTTGTGAGGTACTTCTGTGGCCTTTCCAGCTGCTGCAGATGTCTTGTGAGGTACATTCCAAAAGGGGAGAAATTATGAATACCCATCCAACTGTCTAATTTAGTCTTAATGGAAGATAGTATCTTACATGGCTTGATCTTGAGAGGAAGTTTATTTCAGAAAAGTGGTTTTTTTTGTGATTTTAGGGTGCCTGGAATCCTTAGGTATATGTGGGTTTTGTATAGATATCTCTGGGGTGGAATTTGCACTGAATTTGTTTGCTAATATATTTGTGATATCCACTGGCTCAGAATAGGTAGTATCATTATGAATTAGTTCAGAGCACTGTTGGATGTTATGGTGTAACTTCCTGGCATAACTAAAAAAGGATTTGTATTTATCCTTAGTATCTAATGGCAGCCTAAGTTCATGGGAACGTTTTCCTAATTGTATTTTTCAGTATTTTGGGTAACCTTTTGATGTTGACCTTGATTTGTGAGGTCTTTAGTTTACTATAATATTTTAATGAGATTTTTCCTTATATTGTATCATTTATTTATGCATGAGGGCCACCAGGCCTGTTTGCTCTTACCCTTTCTATTTTGTTTTGTTTTGTTAGGGACTGACAGATTTATACAGTTTTCTAGGCGAGTCTAAAACTTACTGCATAACTGCGAGTGTGTTAACATTTTGGAGAGTACAGTTGTACTTGTAATTTGAGACTTCATCATAGACTTGTAGGAATTTCTTATGTCTGAAGTCTTTGAATACTGTGAAAACTAATCTTAAAGATCTGAACAACATTCTCATTTTGCTGCTATCAAATATTAAAGGGGACCTGACTCATGTTATTTCATCTTTTACATGGGATTAACCCATTGTCTTGGGGGGGGGATCACACATTACAACAATTTATAAAATAAGATATAAAAGTGATGTGAAGAATTACAGATCAATTAGTTTCACATCCATTTAGGTAAAATCTTCAAAAGATGCATCATGGGTATTTTGGAAAAGAATGATAAAAATATAGCATGGTTTCATAAAAGGAAGATCAACCCTCACAAACCTGTTTTATGACCAAATATCCACTGTAGTGGACTTAGGGTTAAAATTGGGAGTTATATACTTAGATCTGGCTAAGGCCTTTAATTCCAATCATAAGGCTGGCCTTATGCATAGGCTAACTAGACAGCCACCTAGGGAGTTGGGCTTGTATGAGCTCTCTTTATATATTTATTTATTTGCTTTTTAGTGCAACAAATTAGCTGTTTCTTTACATTAAAAACAAATAATCAAATAAGGCTCCCTGTTAGAACGAAACATGCCTGAGGCATGAAGGATGCTCAAAGGGGAAGATGCTCTACTTGACTCATGTCTCATCAGTCATGAGCATTTTGAGGTCATGGAGCAGAGACCTCACAATGTTTAAATGAAAATGCAGTCTTCCAGCCATGCTTGACAGCATGCATTTTTTGAACAATAAAAACTATGAATCTTTAATGCCTGGTTTTACTCACTGACAGCAATTTTCAGCAAGTTACAAGAAAAGTCAAAAATGTTATGGGGTCAGAGGTCAAAAATATTACACAAAATCAGGGATTCAGAATTCTGAACAATCGAGATAAGAAGAATGGTGAAAAGACAGAAGCGGTGAGATAAGTGCAATCTTATGACTTTTAATGATTCTGGCTGTTATCACCCAGATATTTTTGACAATATTTTGGGCTTTATGATTTGTGTGGATCAACTTGGAATACTTTAATGTGCGGCAACTTGTTTGTGTGGAGGTGAAATAATATTACATAGCCATCAGACAGTGGCTATAACTGCAGGATGAGAATGGGTTGGGGGTGGCTCTATGAAAGTAACTGATCC
This sequence comes from Protopterus annectens, assembly GCF_019279795.1. NCBI lineage: Eukaryota > Metazoa > Chordata > Ceratodontiformes > Protopteridae > Protopterus > Protopterus annectens. Next base: position 1,185,258,491 of record NC_056743.1, on the reverse strand, counting down.
TCTTGCTGTTTGCTCACTTTAAACAGTCACTATCTGACTTTGCAGGACTAGTGTGCATCTGAGAGAAGATGGACTACTTAACTGGACACCTAATATGTACAGATCGAGTAGGTATAATTGCTGGAGTTATCAGTGGAGGAAAATTGCTGCTGTTTGCTTACTATTCTTGTTTTGTAGGACTGATGTAATTTTGTGCAAGATTTTAATGTGTGGCAACTGTTTGTAACAAGGGTGAAATATATTACACATCCATCCTCTTTTATAACAATCATACATCTGAATTGTACATTGACGTAGTTGCAAATGCTTGGTGGGGGTTGCCTGGATGTGCATTACTAACCATCTTGTCACTTGCTTAGTTTAATAGTCATCTGTCAAAACCAGAAGGGAAAATGCATCACAGAATACTCAGACCTTCAGAGCTTCTGGGGGCTGGTGAACCCCCCACACAAAGGCTGTATAAGTAGATTTTGACATGGGCTTAGTAGTCGCCTCTGGTCTGGACTGAACCTGGTCTAAAACCAACCTTGCTCATAGGTGTACACAGAAGGTCACTAGACATGTGTAGAGGCATGGGGACAGTGTCATTATTTCTTTAACATTACTTAAACCTCAGAGATCAGTAACTTGTGTTGGGCTGGGGACAGTGTGGTTATTATTTTTTTACATTTTCTTACAAACGTCATAGGGGTGCAAAGAGGGTCACTGGAGCTTGTATAGGAGCACTGTACTGTTTAGAAGTACCAGTTTGGAAACATTATTGTAATAATTTTTTTTCATTTTTCCTCACAATCAAATATCTGGTGCATATACAGGTGGACATCGTTTGGGGAAGTGTAAAGAAACATGCATGCATATATGGCTGTCAGCAAGTATGTTATGTTCTATTTGTGTTTTAAGTTTTATCCCAGTCAGACATCAGAAGCATACACAGAATGTGGCTATGTTCTGGTGGTAGGGGGTGAGGAGACAAGCCATTTATCTATTCGAAAGCAGCAGCACCTTACAATATATGACTGTGTCATTTGTGCCTTAAATATCATCCTAATTTAACACCAGAGAGTGTACACAGTAAGTGACTTCCTATTTTTTTCTGGGGGATAACAGGGAGGCAGAGAGGCAGGTACTACACTCAGATATGATTTATGTATCCTGACATGCATTTGTTTTCTCAGTTTCATTTGCAGTTATTACAGTGTAGTCTCAAAGTTGAAGTATAAGGTTGAATTACTTTCTTTGATTATAGTTTTCATTCACGTCATCCCTGAATGAAAAGGTTGTTTAAACAAACTCTAAAATGCACCTCAAAGAATCTAGAACCTCATGGTATCTGTGGGAGGCTAGGCTAGGGTGGGCATGGCAGATGTTGATGTGTGGATGTGGGGGGTGGGGGGGTGGGGGCGGGGGGGTGGCTGTGTGCCCCCTTCACCACCTGTGCCAGTTCACCTCACCCCGGCTCTGCCCTATCATACTCAACAATACTGACAGCCACCCTTAAAAGTAAATTTAATCCATAACTGATTAGAAGGAGTGGTTAGTAATCAGAACACAATTACTCACAGAGTAGGAAATAAATTCAGATAATTTACCATTGAAAGTGGGAGTACCACAAGGTCCTGTACTTGGGGCTATGCTGTTTATCATAGTTTTTTTCTACAACACCATGAAGCAGAAGCTGCTGAATCAGCAACTATGTCAATGACTGGGAAAGCAGCAGGGTTACAGTTCAGCCCAGACTAATGTAATATAATGTACTTTGGCAAACCCAGTCTTAAGAAAAGAAGACAATTATTTAACAGTCAAAAATATCAAATGAAGTCAAGCAATGTAAAGATTTAGGTTGTCTTATAATCAAGAATTTCATTTAGTAAACATGAAGAATTAGTTCATAGGTGTGTACTAGGCTAATGGCCCTGGAGCCTTTACAAGCCTAGCCCAAAAAAATTGCCCAGGTACAGTGCCACCTGATGTTAGTTCACAGTGCCCCTAGCCAATAGGGAAACTGCAATGATCCATGGAGTGAACTTTCTGTTACCCATCCACTCATCAAGATTTCTCTTGAAGAGGGCCACGAGGTGCTCTGCTTGACATGAATGGGAAGCTTATTCCAGAGTATGGACAGTCTTTGAGAGATGAACGTGTCCCTACAGCAGTGGCGGGTGGTGACTTCAAATCAAAGGGGTGCTGCAGGAGACAGATGAATGGGTGGGGCCAATAGGATGAGGTGTGGCCAACTAGAAATGGGCAGAGCTATGCTCAAAACCAGAAAAACTGGAACTTTAATTAAATACGCTGCACTGGGTGACAAACCATCATTATGAAAGTCCAATCAAGACAAAATGAAGTATAGAAGAAAACTATATTTCAATGCACTGGCTACATGACAGGTTACTTAATATCTAGATGGAAACAAAAAGGTTGTGAGGCATGAAAAAATAAATTACTTTTTAAATACATTACTGAAATGCCAGTCAAAATCAAGTATAAAAAAACAAGCAGCACTCAACTCAAACGACTTCTCCTTGCACTGCATTTCTAATTATAATTTATATTCAGCTTTATAAACGTTCCAAGTAACATGCTGAAAGCAGCAATCTCTGTGATACCCCCACTTGTAAAAATGTTCCTTATCCAAAAAAGACCTGCTGCCTGACAACAACTATCTACTTGTTTCATGGGGAAAACATGATCAAAGTAAAAAATGAACAGCAAACAAGAAACAAGGACAAGATAAATTGCTTAAAGGATTACTGCACAGGTTATGGACCACACACAATAGGTTGGTTTTCTGTTTCATTTACTAGTAAAGCCTGCAAAGATGACTGCAAGTCTCTAACAAATGTAGTAAGCTTCTGAAAATACTGTAATCCTGTCCTTTATTACAAATACTGTCATATGCATTTCAATACCTAAGTCTTATACGTTATCTAGTTATGTAAATATTCTCTGCATGGCAACAACAAAAAGGCTTTCAATGTTGGTAATCCTTTAACAGTATGCTTATTAAAGCTTACTTGCATCTTACAATCTCAGGCAAGCTTGCCTGATGGTCATTAAATCCTTGCTGCTTAAACACAGAGAAACAGGCAGTGCAACACATGCATTTTCTAAATAATAATAATAAGCATAAATCAACATTATAAAAATATGACAGAAAACCAGAACATTCTGCAAAATCAAGGACAGATGAAAAGCCACTATAGTACTTGTGTCTAACTTGGATGGGGTGATACTCTGCACACTTACACTGCATAACTGCTCCTTGCCTTGCTTGGACATATCCAGAGTCACTACATGGAGAAGTGGGTTGCAACAAGCATGTCACAATTTGAAATGTCTCTGGCTGATGGTGATGGCCCTAACACATTTGTCATACCTCTCAACCTCAGAGCAAGAAATCCGAAAAAAATCATAAACAGAAGTAGGACAAAGGCCCAAAATTAAGGACAATTTTTAAATATTGCTCTTATAAACTTAGAAAGATAATAGAATAGTAGGTCTTGCATTAGTATGAATTTTCTGAAGGGTATGAAATCTGAAACTCAAATGTCTGTCATTATTTTCTAACTTCAGTCTTTAATGATTTGCCACTAATTTGTTAGAAAACCACAATTTTATGAAAAACAGACCAAAAATGTGATGCAAAAATATAAAATATCCACACAATACAGCTGGGAACCTGTCAAAGAAGGGACACTTTTTAATATTAGTACTGTTAAGTTGAGCAGCTGACAAAATAAGGGAATCTACATGCATTTCTAAAATAAAAGTAATCTATAACTCTGATCATTACAATTATTTCTTAATTGTAAACCCTACACATTTTCTTCCAAAAATTGACATTTTGCGGAGGGATTATTAGGGGGACAGCAACATTCTGAGCCGAAGTCAGGGACAGTTGAGAGGTTTGGATATACTTAATTCTATAAAGTGATTTATTTGCACGTACCTCTCGACCTCTTAATGCAGGAAATCTGGACAAGGCCAAATGTATTGGGAGAACGTACAGACAGTACTAAAAATTGATGTTGTATAAACTCAGACAGTTGATAGAATAACAGGTCTTGCTTTAGCATGCATTTTTCTGAAGGGTATGAAGTCTGAAACTCAGTGTCTGTCATTATTTAGTGACTTCATTCCTAAATGCTTTGCCAGAAAACCACAAATTTTATGAGGAACAAACCAAAAATAAGAAGCAGAAATCTATTCATTCTGTGAAAATCTGGACAGTTGAGAGTTACAGTTCAGCCGGGGCTGTCTTTGAGTTTGCTGCCATTCCCCCCCTTTCAAAATCATGGTCGAATGGGGCCTCCCCCCTGCAGCCATTCTAATGTGCCATTACTTGGCTATTTCACCCCATTTACCATAAACACTGTGATGTGCATACTGCTTTGCTTCTATGATGATTTGGATTTCATTTAAAAGTATTATTTTACATTTTACAGCACAAACACTTAGCATTAAAACTTCTCTGCCCCTGAAAATCACATTCATTGAAACAGCATTGAAACCCACATGAACTGGTGTGTGTGTGTGTGTGTGTGTGTGTGTGTGTGTGTGTGTGTGTGTGTGTGTGTGTGTGTGTTTGTATGTAATTGCTTGACATTAAAGAAAGCATTTTACACCAGCATGTGGGATACTGCAATTACCATCCTCCTCTCAAAAGACACTGCTGATGTTATCATGTATAAAGTGTTGCCTGACACTCTTCAAGTCAGAATTGTGCTGTAGCACTTCTGTTAAATATGGATGTTTCTAGTTAGTGTACTTAGGTAGGTAGAGGTTCTGTTCTCACTGCAGTCAACTGGTTTGCATGTGCGCATGTGGATGGGTATGCGTTTGTTCACTTGGTTGACATTAGAGAGAGCATTTTACACCAGCATGTGGGATACTGCTATTACCATCTTCTTCTCAACAGACTTTGCTGATGCCATCAGCTATGGTTGTCTCTCAAGCATGTTCTGCTAATGTCATAAGCTAGGTTAAGATCCCTAGAGTGAGTGACTCTTGTACCATCAGATTTGTGGATGTACAGCATTTCCATCATGGCAGGGTCACTGACTGGGCTGTAGGGCTGCCACAAGTCACCTCTCAGTAGCTTCTATTATACAGAGTACAGTGACAGGGCTTTCAGTCTATCCACGTACATCATGGCATGGTTTTTAGGCCCTGTATTTTCTTGTTGAGAAACCCATGTGGTCTCTTCAGCTGCCACAGGTTTTGGGTGAGTTACATGCAAAAGGAAGCATTGTATTCTATTAGTGGTCTGATGAAGGTTGAGTATAGTGGTGTTATAAGATTCTCCAGACCTGGATGCGATGCTCTGACTTATAAGGTGCACAATATAGAAGGCTTTCCTTACCACTGTGGAAATCTGGTGGTTGAAGTTCAGATTGCTATTTGTTTTTCCAGGTCTTGCACCATAGGTTCATAGGTTCATAGGTAGGTACTAGGCTATTGGCCCTAGGGCCTATATAGGCCTAGCCAAAAAGGTACCTTAGCTTTCGCCACCCAAGAAAATTATTTTCCTGTGCCCCTGTCAAGCAGAGCCACAGAAGTGATTCCCAGGTTGAATTTCCTATTTCCCATCCAATCATCAAGATTTTTCTTGAAGAGTGCTAATGAGGAACTTTGTTTGATATAGATAGGTAGTTTGTTCCAGAGTATGGGAAGTCTCTGGGACAGGAATCTATCCCTCCATCATGTTCTGTTTATTGTGGTGACAAAGTTTAGGTCCCTAGAGTGTGTAGCTCAGAGGGATTGGGATGTTTTTAAGTGGAGCATGTCCAACAGCTCTGGATTTGACACAGCATTGTATGTTAGACAGAGATCGCCTCTGAGTAGGTGATATGTAACAGAGTAAAGGTGGAGTTTTTTGAGACGGTCTGCGTAGGGCATCTGTTTGAGGCCGGTAATCCTCTTTGTGAGTTATTTCTGTGGCCTTTCCAGTTGTTGTAGATGACTTGTGAGGTACTTACCAAAAGAGGCATTGTACTATATAATGGGTCTAAAGAGTGACAAGTAGAGGAGAACAATTACCTCTTTTTTCCTGGATGAGAAAACTTTTGTGATGAGGTGTGCCACATAGAAGGATTTCCTGACTACTGTGGCAATGTGATTACCAAAGGGGAGACTACTGTCCAACTGTGTCCCAAGGTCTCTTATACTTTTGGTGTTAAGTAGACTATGGCCTTTGTGGTAGTTCATGGGTACAGAGTTTTTACCAAAGAGGATGGCAATGTACTTTTTGGCACTGAGCTTGAGGCCATAGCTTTGACACCAGGCATCTGTCTCAGTAAGGCCCTTTTGTAGGATGTCCACATCTTTAGAAGTTTCAATTATGGCTTCTAGTTTGCAGTTGTCTTCAAATTTCATTAACCAAAGACCTTCTGTGTTAGCCTGTACTTCAGAGAAGTAGCTACCAAACAGAAGAGGACTCACGACTGAACCCTGTGCTACTCCACTTATCACTGGTTTGAAGTCGGATTTGGAGTCTGCTACTTTCACAGTGTGGGTTTTGTCAGTGACCCAGTTGGCAATCCATCTTGTGACATACAGATTTATACCTAGTTTAGTGATTTTATCTATAATTCCAGAGTGGGGGATAGTGTTGAAGGACTTGGCGAAATCTAGATTGGCTGTGTGAACCACCTTACCCTCATCTACAACTTTGGTGACTGCTTCAATGAAGTCTATCAGGTTTAGGAGACATGATCTGCCTTTTACAAATTGCTTGGGGTCCAGAGTTTGGAGATTACCAATGTCTTTGTTTATAAGTTCCATAATGATACGTTCCATGGCCTTGCAGACCAGGCTCATCAGGCTAATGAGGCAGTAGTTCCCAGGGTTTGTGGTGTCTCTCCCTTTGTGGACTGGGATAACCATCACTGTGTGCCATTCAGTGGGCACAAAGTATGAGGTGAGGCTATGATTGAACATGGTACTTTAGGTGGGGTGTCAGTTCATTCTGTAATTCATGTAGAATGCAGCCTGGGATGTTGTCAGGTCCCGTGGATGCTCTATTCTTGGCTTTGGAGAGTGTGGTTTTTACCTGTGCAGCCGTGATTACAGGAACTTTGAATTTTTCTGGTATAGAGATGGGCCCTTTAGGGGGTGAGAGGGGGGCAAAGTTAGCACTGAACCTATCTGCCAGGATGTTGGCAATATCAGTTGGTTCTGTATATTTAGTGCCATTATGCTGTAACTCACAGCAGATCTGAGTGTTGCCATTGAGATTCTTGACATAGCTATAGAATGTGTGGTTGTCTTTAGAATCAGCGGCGATTTTGTTTTTGTAACTAGCTTTGGAGGATTTTATGAGGGATCTCAGCTTCTTACTGAGGCTGACCAGGGAGTTCTTCCAATCATGGGATTTTACTCTTTTTTTGCAACAGTTTCTTTCTTTTGTTCTAGAGTTTGTTTATGGCAGGGGACCACCAGATTGGCTTCCTTTTTTTGGAGGATAGCATCTTGGTTCTGTTAGGGATAACATGATCCATGCACTTTTGTAAGTGTTTATAAAGTGAATTTGTGCAGGATTCAGCTGTCATACCTCAATTGTCCATCTGCATGGGTGTCGTGAAGTTTGCCACTTCTGTTTTAAGAAGTGTGAAGTTAGCTTTGGAGAAAGTTTTACAGTGGTTTCCAAATGGGGGTGGGGGCGGGATGTGGATGTCTAGGGTGATTAGCTTGTGGTCAGATCTGACCAAGGAGGAATTGACCTCTGGTGTTTAATACTGGTCACCCATGTTGGTAATGACCAGGTCTAGGATATTGCTGCCCCTGGTGGGAGTATGGATAAGTTGATCCAACGCGTTGGAATTTATGAATTCCAGAAAGTGTTGAGCAAAAGAGTTGTTACATGAGTAGTTTTCCCTGTTAATGGTGGGGTAGTTGAAATCACCCATTATTAGGGTGTGGGTTGTACCCTAATATTTTCCAGTGTATCAAGAAATGAGGAGTGGGAATCCTGGGGCATGGTGGGGGATCTGTAGCAAGTTACAATCTGGATTGCTGTCTTGCCCAGAGTTAGTTGCACTTGGATAATCTCGGATGCATTATGCTGACCAACTAGCCTGGAGGTGTGGATATCCTTAATGAATATGGACATGCCGCCGCCTTTACTGTTTCGGTCCAGGTTAGGTGGCCGAAAGGTGTGGTATGAATTATAGCCTGATAATGCAGGTGTGGTCTCTGGAGCCTTGAACCAGGTCTCTGTCACTGCACAGATGTTGATGTTCTCCATTTTAAGGAGTGCCTTGAGTGAATGCATTTTAAGGTTTAGACTTCTAGCATTGATTAGCATTACCCTCAGATTTTGTTTGCTTCTACCTGTTACGATGGTGACTTTGTCATTTGAACCTTGCCTAAAAAAGGCACTATAGAGGTGGCAAGAGCCTTAGCCAGTATCCAGAATCCCAAGGGCGACAGATGCAGGCCATCTCTGGCAAAGCATCAAGATCTGTCGATCATGTCATCCTAGGCAGATACTGGATCCCCTTAGACTGACACCAGAAGCTTAGCCAATTGTTGAAGTCAACCCTTTTGTCCTTGTACTGTGGTATCATTCTGGGTGATGGCAGGATGCTATTCAGGGCTAGGGTCATACCTGCCTGGGCTACAAGATCAAAGAGCTCCTCCATGTCTCTTTTCATGTAGTCCAGGGAGGTACGTCTCAGGTCATTCACACCAACATGGACAATAACAGAGTCATGTTTGTACTTGTGGAGTGAATTGAGTGCATGCATTATGTGACTGATCCTGGCACCCGACAGGCAGCTGACAGTAACTTTCTCCTTGTTTAGCCTGGTGAGTGGAACATCAGTGTGCCTGACTATAGAGTCACCTATGACTACAGTGTTGGGTACATTGCTATGCCTTATGGGCTGTGGTTGAGTAGCACACTGAGTTTTTGGGCTATGTGTCATTTGGGGTGTGTTGGGGGGTGGAGGTTGCTTGCATTTCCTCTTTGGAGGTCTCTGTTGCTTGAGCAGATTTTTATTGAGAGCCTCTGTGGATGTAGGTGCGTGTTTTGCATTTCTATGTGTGTGCTTTGGTGGTGTAGGTTTTGAGGGACTATGTGATGAATGTGGTATTTTTATTTATTATTTATTTGGTGCAAGTGTTTACCTTCTCCTCTTGACTGCCTAGTCCAGTCTTGGGTGAAGAGAGCTTTGCTTCTAGTTTAGCTATATAAGTGCATCTCTCACAGGTTGTAGTGTTGGGTGGTAAGAGGAGAGGGTTGTCTGTGTACATGAGGCAATTGCTGCATTGCCCCAAGATGCCCAGATTCATCGGGTAGACAGGAGAAAACACCAGGAGCTGACCCTTAGACATGTCTGGATAGATGCTTATTTATTAAGTAATAAAAACTGTTTTCCTCTAGACAAGTGAGGAAAGTTGAGTGCTGTAGTAATTTGCAGCTTATTTAGTGCTTTCAATGAGTTCTGAACAAGTGCTGAGCTCAAAGAAACAGATTTGAGTGCTAAAACTAAAAAAACTGGCTAGTTCTAATGGAAAATTTGAGGAGCAGACTTTATGGTGCCAGGAATAGTTTAACCCAAGCTAAGCGGTGATCCATAAAGTGTATTTTTTAATATAACAGTAGCAAATGGGCAACTGATTTAAACAAATTAACCAATTAACCAATAAAAAGCTAAAAACTGAGCCATGTTCCAACAGTCTTCAATCAGGGAAGTTCCAACTGCACACTCTGCCACTAGGGGGCAGGGAAACCTTCTCCAAAAAAAGATGGCCTGGATTAGTGCTCAAGTTATACAAACAAAGCTAGATTCAGCAGGTCTGAATCTAGTCTATGCCACAGCAAACAAAGTGTACCAATTTCAGAAAGAAACAGATCAAATAAGCAGGCACAAGTCTTTAACCAGAAATTCCCAGCTGAGAAGGGCAAAATCTACCCTCTCCTCCCACAAGAGTGCAGACTACACTTTCTTAATGTAAAATAACTGGCACAAAGCCCAAGTACTTAAACTAGAACTGATACACTTTTAGAATAACAGACAGTAAGCCTTCAATCAGCAACTCCCAACTTAGAAGGATATAAGCTACCTGTCCTGCTACAACAGTGCAGACCACAAACCTTCTTAATCTAAAACAACTGGTCTGAAGCCCAAGTGCTTAAACCAAAGGCTAAGAATAACAGTTACAATTTAATCCGGCTACTAACAAGCAGTAATAAATGCAGCAGAATAAATGCAATTAAGTACTTTTAAGAACAAGCAGCAAAAGCAAAATAAAGTAATAAAGTAGAAAGAAGCACATATACAGTAAAAGCAGATGAATAAAGTGCAATTTTTTTATATAACAATAGAAAATGAGCAAACTGATTTAAACAAATTGACCCCTAACCGGGAAAAAGCCGAAAGAAGAAGAAGAAGACCCAATAACCAGTAGTTGAATGGGCGTATTTTGGTTGAAGGTTGTATGTCAGGGCTGGCAACTCGGTACGTAAAAATCTGCTGCCAATCATTAGCGGACCGGAGTTCTGCTGTGGCGACCCCTAACCGGGAAAAGCCAAAAGATACAACAACCCAATTAACCAGTAAAAAGGTCAAAACTGAACTCTGTTCCAGCTGTCTTCAATCAGACAAGTTCTAATTCCACACTCCTGCCAATAGGGTGCAGGGGAACCTTCTCCAAAAAAGATGGCCTGGATTAGTGCTCAAGTTATACGAACAAAGCTAGATTCAGCAGGCCTGAATCTAGTCTATGCTACAGCAAACAGGGTACACCAATTTCAGAAAGAAACAGTTCAAATAAGCAGGCACAATAAGCCTTTAACCAGAAATTCCCAGCTCAGAAGGGCAGAATCTAGCCTCTCCCCCCACAAGAATGGAGACCACAAACCTTCTTAATGTAAAATAACTGGCCTGGAGCTCAAGTGCTTAAACCAGAACTGATACACTTTTAGAATAACAGACACTGAGCCTTCAATCAGCAATTCCCAACTTAGAATGATGTAAGCTACCTGTCCTGCCACAGCAGAGCAGACTACAAACCTTCTTAATGTAAAACAACTGATCTGAAGCACAAGGTGGGGGGGGGGGTGCTGTCAATACTATAATTAGTGGGGAATTCCACTTTGCAAAAAGCAATAATAATGGCACTTTTTTACATTTAGTTTTAGACCGTGTGGCTTTGGCACCAATCATTTGTTTATGTTAGCCCCTCCTGTACTCTGTTAAAATTGTTGGTGGAATCTGATTTCATTCAGTTTGCAATCATCAGCATACTTGGTAAGCCAAAGTCTGTCTACTTTAGCCTGGACTTCCGAGAAATAGATTCTGAACAGTAAAGGGCCCAGAACAGATCCTTGTGGTATGCCACTACTGACAGCTCTACTGGTAGAACATATTCTATCAGTGAGCTAATTAGCTAACCATCTAGTGACATAAGGATTAATCACCAGCTGGGTGAGTTTCTTAATGATACCTGACTGAGTGGGGAACTGTGTCCATTGTGAAGGTAGAATGCTACTTAGAGCTAGAGTCATACCTGCCTCGGACATATAATGTGACAGTTCAGTCATTTGTCTCTTCATATAGTCCAAAGAGGTACATCTCAAGTAATTGACCCCAACATGAACTATGACATAACAGTACTTGTTGTTGAATGACATGGTATGATACACTTGTATGTATATTGTTAGCATATTAGGACATGTGTTGTTTGGTCTATATTACGTTATCGAACTTTTGAAAGTTCGAACATCATATTGTCGACACCATATGATCAAACTTTAAAAGTTTGAATGTTTCAATGGAGATGTCCATACAGTGCGGAATGGGAAAATTTCCCTTTCCTGCACTGTAGTGCGATCTCAGAGTTGGTATATTTAAAGAGAGTTTGGTGTGGGAGGCACAGGGGACTTGCCCCCTGCTTAAAATGTTCAGATATTTTTTTTCTGTGGTTTATCTTTTTATTAGATTTTCAAACTTTTAAAAGTTTGATCATATGGTTTCGACCATATGACATTCGAACTTTTAAAAGTGCGATCATCTAATATAGACACTTGTTGTAGTGGAGCAGATTAACAGTAGACACAGTTCACATTCCACCATCACAGTGACAATTGCAGTATGGCAGAGATGTGCAAGTATTTACATACCATCATTAAATGTTCTGTGACACACATCAGTATAAATTCATATTGATTACAAGGTTACACAACTCTTGTCTCATACACATGTTTTTGGCGGCTCGTGATATCGGACTGCAGCCCCCCAGCGGACCACAATGGTACAATGACCCATTTGTTTCATTTAGTTTTCAAACTTTGTGGTTTTCTGGCATTAAGAACTGTAGTCATAAAGTAACAGAAATTTGAGTACGACAGTGTGTCCTTTTGAAAATTCAGTGCGTGTCCTGGGGTAGTCTGCGAAATAAAAATTACAAAGAAGCTGAAAAGTAAAGTATACAAAACAGTAATGCAACCAGTGCTTCCTTATAGCCCAGAAGCCTGGACTGTAAATGCAGGCCCATTGAGGAAGCTTGAGGTATTGGATTTGGTGTCTGAAATGGACAGAAAGATGCACACTATGGGACAACTGAATAAAATAAGGACATCAGAGCAGAAGCCAAAATAGTATCAATTGCAGAGAAGGAATGCAGGCCCATTGAGGAAGCTTGAGGTATTGGATTTGGTGTCTGAGATGGACAGAAAGATGCACACTATGGGACAGCCGAATAAAATAAGGACATCAGAGCAGAAGTCAAAATAGTATCAATTGCAGAGAAGGTCAGGGAGAACAGAGTATAATGCTTTAGTCATGTGCAGGAAAGCAAAGGACAATTTGGTTGGCTTGTTCTTCCTATGTCTGCATGTTTTAGCCTGCTAGTTAACACAAAGGATTAAGGCTATCAGGTGTTGGCAAGCTGTTTACTGTAGTGCAGAGGTGGATTCCCTCAGTCACCATCTGTCTACTGTATAATTCTGAGCAAGTAACTTGTATACATACCTCTCAACCGTATTAAATATCAGTTTTGAGGGCAAAATATTGGGGTGACACGAATTCCGAGTGGCCTATTTAATTTCCAAATTTTCCAGGGTTTTTTTTGGGGGGGGGGGACATCATCCTCATATGCAGGGTGTGTGCGATGACTTCAGCTTCATGAGGCAGACAGCTTGTCAGAAGTCAACTGACATTTGTTGCTATTTAATTTAAACTTAAGTGTAGCAGTCAAGAGCTGCAGTCAGACCAGTCAGTGGGTTTTTCCTCTTCTTATTCAGGCAGTGTACAGCACATCTTTCTTCCCCTGGCTCCTCCAGGTAAGTTTAAAAAAAAAAAAAAAGACTGCACTACTAGTCTGTTTTCTTTGGGCTCGCTGCATTGATTATGTCCAAGAGAAACGAGAGACAATTGCATTGCACTAGTAGCTAATGGTGTCTTATTTGATGCATTCCATTTACTATTTTTTGGGGCTCCTTATTTGAGTGTTGAACTTGAATTCAGTTTACTGGTTTTATCTGGGCTTGCTGCATTGATTATGTCTGAGAGAAAGTTGCACTGTTATTATGAACTGGATGTTGTGCATTCTGTTTACTGGTTTTCTTTGGGCTCGCTGCATTGATCATGTCTGAGAGAAACTTGCATTGCTATCGCATTTTTTTTTAAGTGCAAGTGTGCTACTAGGGTGTGTGTGTGTGTGTGTGTGTGTGTGTGTGTGTGTGTGTGTGTGTGTGTGTGTGTGTGTGTGTGCGTGAGTGTGTGTGTGTGTGTGTGTGTGTGTGTGTGTGTGTGTGTGTGTGTGTGTGTGTAAAATGCCAACTTAAGTGTTTAGGGTTACTCAGACTGGAGCCTTGTACCCCCACTCAATGAGTACTGGTGGCTAAACCCTGTACCTTTGCTATAGGCAACAAGAGCCTGAATTCCCTACCCACCACCATTTGTGATACTTTTGGAGATTTTTGTCTCATATTTTGTTCTGTTCCTTGTAAAATCTGTGGTTTCTGAGTGTTTAATACCTGAAATATTTGATGGTGCAGTGGTAGCATTGTTGCCTCACAGCTAGAGGTTCTCTGGTTTGATTCTTGGCTGGGGTGCCTTTTGTGTGGAGTCTGCATGTCCTCCCTGTGTTTGTGTGGGTTTGCTCTGGTGTCCTCCCATGTTACAAAGACATGTGTCTGCAGTATTTTTCCCTGGGCCTTTGCTGAAAATTGGCTTTTGTTCCAAGTCAGACTTTCCTGGTTAACAAATGTTAAATAAATAAAAATAACAGGCATTTGAATTTCAGACTTCATATTCTTCAGAAAGTACATGGTAACACAAAACCTTTTATTCTAGCAATTTTCTAAGTTTATAACATGAGTATTTGAAATTTGTCCCTATTTTTGGAACTGTATTCCCCCATTATTAGCTTTGTCCAGGTTTTTTTGTGATAAGATTGAGAGCTATGGTGAGAACTGAATTCACTGAATATGTTTGGGGGCTGTATTCCCCCAATATTGGCTTTGTTCAGGTGTTTTGTGCTAAGAGGTTGAAAGCTATGGTGAGAACTGAATTCACTAAATGGTAGACATTTAAGTTTGTCTTCCTTTCTTTCAAAAAACAGATGAGTTGGCCTAGTGGTATGTTGCTCTTGTTTTGCACAGGGTCCTGAGTTCAATACTTGGCAGTAAAATGTATGGTGGTAGCACAGCATTTTATTCTAGCAACTTTCCAACATTATACACGCAATGTTTTGTAGATGAAACAATGAAATATAAAGTTGTTTGCTAGAAGCAACCTCTTCATTAGTTGCAGATTTCTTTAATGTGGAATTATTTAGATGACTTTTACTACTTCAGAGATTGTGCATATTTATTGATACTGGTGGACTGTAGACATTTAAGTAGACTTTTATGATGGAAATGTTCTGAATTGGGCAGTTTTGTCATTATTGATGCATGCATTTTGTTTCTTTGTTTACTGGAAAATGTTCTGAATTGGGCAGTTTTGTCATTATTGGTGCATGCATTTTGTTTCATTGTTTACTGGAAAAAAGTTCAAAACAATAAATTTAAAATGCCCTCTAACAACTGTACTGTATTGTACAAGGAATATAATTTAATACAATCAGGAAGGTGTATCAAAGAGCACGTGTATGTTTCGTGTTCAAGGGGCCTATGATTTGAAAACAGCCCAAAGTTAATCTTTATCTGCCACTGGCAAAATGTATTTTCTTTGAATGTGGGTTTCAATGCTGTTTCAATGAATGTGAGTTTCAAGGGCAGAGAGGTTTTAATGCTAAGTCTGTTTTCATTGTGAAACTGCATTGCTTTGTTTAGCAGATGTCTTAGTGTTTGTGCTGTAAAATGCAAAATAAAACTTTCAAATTAAGTCTAAATCATCGTAAAAGTAATAAATTGGGTGAAATAGCCAAGTAATGGTTCATTGGAATGGCTGCAGGGGGGAGGCTCCATTCGACCATGATTTTATGAAGGGGAAGGGCGGCAAACTCAGACAGCCCTGGCTGAACTACACCTCTCAAATGTCCAGATTTTGACAGACTGAATACATTTTTGCTTCTTATTTTTGGTTTGTTCCTCATAAAATGTGTGGTTTTCTGGCAAATCAATTAGGAATTCTGTCACTAAATAATGGCAGTTTCAGACTTCATAACCTTCAGAAAAATGCATGCTAAAACAAGACCTGTGATTCTATCAACTGTCTCAGTTTATACAAAAGCAATTTTTAGTACTGTTTATATGTTCCCCCAATATATTTGGCCTTTTCCATATTTCCCGAATTAACACATTGAGAGGTACGTGCAAATTGCTTTATAGAAGCAGGCATATCCAAACCTCTCAACTGTCCCTGATTTTGGCTCAAAATGTTGCTCTTCCCCTAATAATCCCTCCGCAAAATGGAAATTTTGGAAGAAAACGTAGAGGGTTTACAATAATAAATAACTGTAATAATCAGAGTTATAGATTACTTTATTTCAGATATGCATGTAAATTATTTTATTTTGTCAGCTGCTCAAGTTATCAGTACTAATATTAAAAATGTGTCTCTTCTTTTGACAGGTTCCTAGCTGTATTGTGTGGCTATTTTATATTTTTGCATCACATTTTTGGTCCATTTTTCATAAAATTGTGGGGTTTCTTTTGAACATTAGTGACTAATCATTAAAGGCTGAAGTTAGAAAATAATGAGACATTTGAGTTTCAGATTTCATACCCTTCAGAAAATTCATACTAATGCAAGACCTACTATTCTATTATCATTCTAAGTTTATAAGAACAGTATTTAAAAAGTGTCCTTATTTTTGGGCCTTTGTCCCACTTCTATGTATGGCTTTGTCCAGATGTCTTGCTCTGAGGTTGAGAGGTATGACAAATGTGTTAGGGCCATTAGTCAGCCAGAGACATGTCAAATTGTGACATACTTGTTGCACCCCACTCCCCCATGTAGTGACTCTTGATGTGTCCAAGCAAGTCAAGGAGCAGTTATGCAGTGTAAATGTGCAGAGTATCCCCCATCCAAGGTAGACACAAGTACTACAGTGGCTTTTCATCTGTCCTTGATTTTGCAGAATATTCTGGTTTCTGTCATATTTTTATACTGTTGATTTATGCTTATTATTATTCAGAATGTGCCTGTTGCTCTGTGTTCAAGTAGCAATGCTTTAATGACCACCAGGTAAGCTTGCCTGAGATTGTAAGATGCAAGTAAGCTTTAATAAGCATACTGTTAAAGAATTGCCAACATTGAACGCATTTCTGTTTTTGCCATGTAGAGAATACTTACATAACTAGATAACATATAAGCCTTGGGCATTGAAACACATATGACAGCATTTGTAATAAAGGACAGGATTGCATTATTTTAAGAAGCTCATTACATTTGTTGGTGACTTGCAGTCATTTTTGCAGGCTTTACCTGTAAACTAAACAGAATGCCAGTCTATCATGTGTGGTCCATAATCTGTGCAATAATACTTTAAGCACTGTATCTTGAGTTTGTTTCTTGTTTGCTTTTCATTTTTTACTTTGATCATGTTTTCCCCATGAAACAAGAAGTTAGTTGTTCAGGCAGCAGGTCTTTTTTGGATAAGAAACATTTTTACAAGTGGAGGTATCACAGAGATTGCTACTTTCAGCATGTTATTTAGTACTTTAATAAAGCTGAATAGAAATTCTAATTAGAACTGCAGTGCAAGAAGAAGTGGTTTGAGTTGAGTGCTGCTTGTTTTTTCTTATACTTGATTTTGACTGGCATTCCAGTAATGTATTTAGAAAGTAATTTATTTTTTCATGCCTCGCAACCTTTTTGTTTCCATCTAGATATTAAGTAAGGTGTCATGCAGCCAATGCATTGAAATATTTTTTTCTTCTACACTTCATTTTGTCTTGATTGCACTCTCATAATGACAGTTTGCCACCCAGGGCAGTGTATTTAATTAAAGTTACAGTTTGTGTGGTTTTAAGCATAGCTCCTTCATTTTGTCTTGATTGGACTCCCATAATGATGGTTTGGCACCCAGTGCAGCGTATTTAATTAAAGTTTTTGTGGTTTTGAGCATAGTTCCTCCTCTTTCTAGTTGGTCACACCCATTCCCATTGACCCCACCCATTCAGCTGTCTCCTGCAGCCCCCCTTTGATTTGAAGTCACCAGCCGCCACAGTATTACACAACAATGTATCACATCCTTTGATACAACTGTAACCTTGGGGAATTCATTGTATGTGCAGTTGTGTTGCTAGCCAAGGATTATTGAGGTGGTCAGCAGCACCATTGTGTGACTATTCTCATTTGTTTCAGGAAATGTTCTGCATGAGCCACGAACAACTGATCTGTAATGTGTCCAGATATGACATCAGGCTGCTCAAACACAGCTTGCCCATGAAACACATCTAAGCATATGCTGTGCTATTGATGTAAGTATGGGACATTACTACAGTTGTACGACTGTGTGCATGGTACCAGTGTACAGCATGTGAAGAATGACCACAGTTGTATGTGTAGGTATTTTCACAAATCACGTATTCCAATACAATTGAAATGTTAAATGGAATGCACAACTAAGCACAGATGTGCATAGACAGTCTGCTAGCTGTTTGTCTCACATGTCACCCCCCCCTTGTTGCCACTGTCCATCAGCCGAAGTACACATGCAAATCTTACTCTGCTTCTTGCTTCTATGCTAAAGAGGGCATCACATCTGTGGGCTCTGTATGAGTAATAACACAGAATCAATGAGCCATAATAATATCACAGATTACTTATAGTGTGAACATGAACCTACCAGACAAGGTTGTATCCATACTTCAACACAGCCACTATATGGAATATGTTCCCGCAGAAGGGTGTACATCAATGAGCATCTTTCTAATGTGGGGGGGGGGGGCAGCACCTGATACATGCATGTGCAGACATATCCTGACTCTCCTCATCAGTGAAGTAGGCCAACATGTCATCATAGACCTTTTCTAAATGTACACTGCTAATATCCCGTCTGTGTGTAAAAGACATGTGATTTGTTCATGCTACATCCATGTCTGTTACATCTGTTAACGGTCCCTCAAGAAGGTCAACAAGGGCAACAGTTTCATCCTGTGGAACTTGACCAGGCCAAGGGATTTGACAGAAATCCACACTGAGGTATTATTGCTACACTGTCACAAGTGGCCATAAACACCTATATCACCAAGATGGCAGACCACTGGATCATATATGAGACATACATAAATATATTGAAGTGTGTGATGTGACCTATATCTAGAGTCCATTCATCAGGTCCATACCTCAGGGCTGTCTGCTAGGCCCTTTACTAGCCATTATTTAAGTCACGATGTCAAGAATGACATACACCTCCTGTGTTCAAATTGTCTGGAGGACTGCTGATTGTGGACAATGATTAAATCTAACTATGATACTAGTATAACAGAGACTGTCAACCTTAAAACACTGGACCCCACCCAGTTTGGGTTCATGAAGGGCCAATCTTGTCTCCTGAACCTGCCTAACTTCTTCAAATCAGTTTCCAGAGATGTGGACGAGGGCAAGGCAGTCCACACAGCCTCTCTGGACCTCGCCAAGGCCTTCAACACCATTCCCCACTCTGGAATCATAAATAAAATTACTAAGCTGGGCATTAATTCATGCATCACTCGATGGGTTGCCAACTGGCTTACTGACAGAAACCACACTGTAAAAGTAGCCAACTCCAAATCCAGCTCCAGACAAGTGACAAGTGGAGTACCTCAGGTTTCAGTCCTGGGACCACTCTTGTTTGGCATCTACTTTTCTGAAGTATAGGCCAACACTAAGGGACTATGGCTAACAAAGTTCGCAGATGACTGCAAACTGGGAGCCATTATTGAATCCCCAAATGATGTGGATATTCTACAAAAGGGCCTTACAGAAACAGATGCTTGGTGCCAGAGCCATGGGCTCAAGCTCAATGCCAAAAAATGTATAGTTATCCCCTTTGGGAAAAAAAAATGTACCAGTGAATTACCACATAGGTGGCAGTACACTAAACACTGAAAGTGTGATAAGAGACTTAATTGACACAGGTGGACAGCGGTCTCACCTTCGATAATCACATCGCCACAACAGTCAGGAAATCCTTCTATGTGGCACACCTCGTTACTAAGGGCTTTTCTTCCAGAAAAAAGGCGGTCATTGTCCCACTGTACTCTTCCCTCATTAGACCCATTATAGAATACAATGCCCCATTTGGTATGTACCTCTCAAAACATCTGCAACAACTGGAAAGGCCGCAGAAATACCTCACTAAAAGAATAACAGGCCTAAATCGGATGCCCTATGCTGACCATCTAAAAAAACTCCAGCTATAATCTGTCACATATCGTCTGCTCAGAGGCAGTCTCTGCTTAACATACAAGGCCATGTCAAACCCAGAGCTGTTGGACATGCTACACTTAAAGAAATCCCAATCCCTTAGAGCCACATGCTCCAGGGATCTAAACCTTGTCATCAACATGAACAAAACATGCTGGAGGGAAAGGTTTTTTCCAACAAATTACCGGAACCACCACGATGATAATGAAAACTGTTTTATTTGATAAAAACAAGCGCTTTCACACACTAACAAGTGCGCTTCTTCAGGTCATAACAATTTTAAAAAATGCATCAGTATATATACATAACACACCCTGCTTAACGAGCCAAAACGGCGGCAGAAACTCAATTAGTTATGCAAATTAAAAATATGTAAACTCTTGTTACTAATAGCAACGCTATACTGGCTTGACATCAGGCACAAGTTTGTATATGATATAGACATAATACATGGAGATATGCATCAACCAAAGATCAAATCTAATCAAAGAAATATTATTAGAACTGTTAGATAAAATTCTATTAAATAGAGAACTAGAGACCCTTATATATAATTAAAACATATGGCATTCTTACTTACAATAGATAACATCACACCGCACAGTTTACTGAGAGTGCTACTGAAAAAGATCTCAAAAGGGGGAGGGGATGGGGGATGTGGGGAGGTGAGCGAGAGAGAAGGGAAGGAAAGAAAAAAGAAAACGGGAGGGAATAAGAGAAAAAGGATAGAGAAGAAACTATAAAGGAAAAAGGGAAGGAGGGGGTAACAACAAGGACGTGGTGGGGAAAGAAAGAAAAAGGAAAAAAAAAAAAAAAAAAAAGCATGTGTGAAAACAAAATATCTAAATAAAAATCATGACATCTCTGCCATATAAAATATCCTTAGTTATTCTAAAATAACACATTCATAAACAATGAGTCATGGTGAATATATCTTAAAGTAACCACATGAAAATTACTATAATTTGTCACAATTCTAACCATAAAAATAATATAATTTTACAAAAGGGCTGGTCTTATACTAACTGATGTATTAAGACCAGGTTCTAAGTGTGCCCTAAGTGTCAAAATCCATCTTAGTTCATACAATTCAAGAGTTCCCAATATATCACCTTCACGTTTATTAGGGTGCAAGATCTGAAGCACCCTAAAACTAAATTCATGGGTCAGAAACTCCTGACAGTGCCGAGCCAATACATTATTATCATTCTTTTTGCGTATATCATAAATGTGGTTATACACGCGATCTTTAAATCTACGTGTAGTAAGACCCACATAATATGCCTCGCAACTATTGCAAGTGGCTAAGTAAATTACATTAGTGGTGTCACACGTTGCATAAAAATTAGGAGTAAAAATCATACCCAGTTTCCTATCCTCATAGTGCTGTTGTTTGGTGATAAATCTACATATGCAACATTTCTTACAAGGAAATGTGCCTAGTCTATAGTTGGTTCTTACATCTATCGGTATGCATGAAGTCTTTTCATTGCACAACATTCTTTTCAGATTAAGACAATTATTGTATCTAAATGTTGGATATTTGCCTAATATATTCAATAACTCCTTGTTCATAATTAATAGTTTCCAGTTCCTGGCCAAAATCTCTTTGATATACTTAACATCATTAGTGTACTTAATGTCATACTGCACCTTGCCCTTCTGCGATCTAATTGGGTGGTGATATTTATATCTCTTCCTGGGACTAACATCAGGAACATTCAAATAATTGCCTCCATAGTTCATAGCTAAGCGGATGGGATAGCCTCTATTTATAAAGCATTGCCCCTGGAAATCTAAGAGGCGTTCTCTCTCACTATCCGTATTACAGAGCTTGGCAACCCTATCCATCTGATTATTAACCACGTTGGAGAAGATGTGTCTAGGGTGCATGCTTTCATAGTGTAAGATCCCATTTTTCCAACAGGGCTTTCTATATAAGGAGGTAAGAAAAATATTCTCACCGCTTTTTACTATAGTGACATCAAGATAATTAATGCTTGTCAAGGAAACCTCATATGTAAAACTCAAAAAAGAGGTAGTGTTCCCCATGTATGCCACAAAGTCCTGCAGGGATTCTAAAGTCCCATTCCAAAAGAGAACAATATCATCCACAAACCTCCTATAATAGATAACTCTATTAATAAACGCCTCTTCATTAAATATATGTTCCCTTTCCCACTCATATATGGCTATATTCGCATAGGCATTTGCACAAGGGGTGCCCATGGCAACCCCCCATGCCTGCCTATACACATTGTCCCGGAACATAAACACATTATTATTTAGGATCATTTCCAGCAGGGTGCATATGACAAACTGCTCATTGTTACTAATACAATCATATTGGTTAAGATGTTTCCTAACTGCCTCTATACCGAAATCATTCGGGATACTAGTAAATAAGCTCTTAATATCTAAGGTCACCATAAGAGTTTCTGATGTCACCCTTTCTAATAACACCACTTCCTTCAAATCATCCAGTAGGTTATAAGAATTCTTTAAGATTGTAGATATTTTCTCAACTAGGGGACCAATTTTAGATTGCACATACTTAGAGGCATTCTCAGTAGCCCATAATCTGCCCGATACTATTGGCCGTAGAGGTGGGGGAAATGTGTCCTTATGCACTTTGGGCAACCCCTTTATTAGCGGTATCAAGGGTGCCTCAATGTCAAGGTATTCATACAAAGATTTATTAATACACCTGGACATCAAAAGATCATATAGGGTATCGTGGATATTCCTAATAATTATAACTACATCTGATCTATTTATAAGAAAATAGGCAACATCATTACTAAGCATATCATACATCCAGTTGTCATATGCCGTAGAATCCATTACTACGACCCCTCCCCCTTTATCGGCAGGTCTAAAGGTTAAACTAGTATCTTTACATAGAGCTTCCAAGCTCTGTTTCTGAAGTGCAGTCAAGTTCACATACAGTTTTTTATGTCGCTTTTCACTAAAGTAGACATAAAAATCATGCTCGCAAGCCTTCTGAAAGCTTTCAATAGAACTAGGTAGCGATGGCACAAACAAGCTCTTCCTTTTTAGCTCCACAATGTCATGTTCGGTAACAGAACTTGCTGAGTCTTTAAATAACAGTTTGAGGGCTACTTTCCTGGTAAATTTGGTGGCAGTACACTAAACACTGAAAGTGTGATAAGAGACTTAATTGACACAGGTGGACAGCGGTCTCACCTTCGATAATCACATCGCCACAACAGTCAGGAAATCCTTCTATGTGGCACACCTCGTTACTAAGGGCTTTTCTTCCAGAAAAAAGGTGGTCATTGTCCCACTGTACTCTTCCCTCATTAGACCCATTATAGAATACAATGCCCCATTTGGTATGTACCTCTCAAAACATCTGCAACAACTGGAAAGGCCGCAGAAATACCTCACTAAAAGAATAACAGGCCTAAATCGGATGCCCTATGCTGACCATCTAAAAAAACTCCAGCTATAATCTGTCACATATCGTCTGCTCAGAGGCAGTCTCTGCTTAACATACAAGGCCATGTCAAACCCAGAGCTGTTGGACATGCTACACTTAAAGAAATCCCAATCCCTTAGAGCCACATGCTCCAGGGATCTAAACCTTGTCATCAACATGAACAAAACATGCTGGAGGGAAAGGTGTCTGACCCAGAGACTCCCCAGACTCTGGAATAGACTGCCCATACATGTCAAGCAGAGCACCTCTTTGGCCCTCTTCAAAAGGAACCTTGACAATTGGAAGCGAGATAGGAAATTCACCCCAGGGCTCACGTCAGTCGCTCTGCTAGACAGGGGTCCAGGGAAGTAAATATTGTGGGAAGAAATAGCCAGGGAATTGTTATGGCTAGGCTTGCATAGGCCCTAGGGCCAATAGCCTAGTATCAACCTATGAACCTATAATACAGACAGTATCAACACACACAAAAGATTGCTGCCACAGCAACACATGAGATGAAACAAAATCATGGGGTTATTTATTAAGTTATAAAAGCAAATGGACAACCTAAAGATAATGTAGACAGCACACCCCTATGAGCAGACCAAGTGGTATATGACCTGTGTACTGAGGTACATGGTTACATCCACCAGCATGTACCCACAGTGGTGACTACTCTCTTGTATGTAACACAACTCCTGAGTATGTGCAGGACATCCACATCAAAGGTCATTATATTTCCATAGTTCACAGCCTTTATCACACCAATAATTGAGTACAATGCACCCTTTTTCATGTACCTCCCTACACATCTCCCAGGGATGAGTAACTCTCTTTCTGCAATGAGCTCCCACACATCTTATTGGCCATACCCAAGTATTTTTTTTTTGCATAATAATTACTGTCTGATGGTGCAGAACTCCCATCAAGGTGTTATAATAGATGCATGTGTGATACCTGTTCCACCTGTTCCAATGATGCACACAGTACATACATCTGATTCACAAATGTTACCCATGCCATCAATGTTGACACAGTGTGGATTGTGCCATATATATGTCAGCTAATCTGGATTGATCATAATCTCACATACAGGTATAGCAGCATCCCTCCTGACACCCCACAGCAGATGTTAGTGTCAGGATGGTGTGCTTGATTCCCCTCATAGATTGCTAACAACTCATAATTGTTGTACAAGTGTGTTCGTGAATAACCATCTATGATCACTCACATTCATAGATATTATGTCAGAGACATGGGAGTACTAGTGGTATTATTTCCTGTGTTCATTCCTACAATTCATCTGTGCATCCCTCTTCAAAACACACCCTTCCCCTGACTGTTTATTTTTAATGTCAGTCTATGTACCATTATGGATCATTTACACAACTTTTGTTCAGTATGCCTGACAGAGATTTCCACAATAGTCTGCAATGTATACGCTTTCATATAATGTGTTGGAACTATATACATTGCTGTATTCCTAACACTGGTAATCTTTCTAGTATACTGCGCAAACATGCTGCCCTAGTTTGCCCATAGGTAAACAGGTTTAAATGTCTGCTGCTGTCCATGTTGCTTTGTATAGTTTTCTGGCTGGCAACACTGTTGCTAGCCACAAAACTGCACTTGTTTTCATGTAAAAGTGGTACACGGCATGCATATGTCATTAGCACTACTGCTCATCGTGCAAACATGTAAACATTGTAAGGCTTTGCACTAAGCCTACATGGAGTTTATTGCATCCTCAGGAAGGTGTTGAAAATAGTGACTTTGGTACTAGGACTAGATAAAACAGAATACAGGATGTGTAAAAATATTACTGTAGAGCAAAAAATGGTTTGTAAAGGTGTGACAAAAGGAGATGCTGCCAGCTCAGGTAGCTGGAATTTTGTAAATAATTATATGTCATTGGTGAATATTGAAATGATTTATACAAGATGCTTGCATTACAAATGTATTGGAACTGTATGTCTTGTGTGTATCAAAATGCTTGTACAGATGTGTGTGTTGAAAAGGTATTTGTAGAGTGCTGTGTTTGAAATGTAAACACACTGTGCCCTACTGGAAGAGAACAGAAATGTACATGCACTACTGTAACTATTTAAATGTATATATTTTAACAGTGGAAACTGAAATACAGGAGGTTAACCTCAGTCCAGCAAACTTTAGAAAAATATCTGAAATGAAATTACTTTATAGGCAAGGCCATAAAATTATTATCTGACAGGTTTCAAGGCAGGTAGAGACACAATGTCTGTACTAAGATGCATTCTGTATTGTCCTTGGAGTGAACTAATTGCTACTTTTGAAGCATGAAGGAATGCAATTATTTTATGACTTCCAGCATTTGCCAAATATCTGAAGAAAAGCCCTTGTCTGTATATTTTTATAGCAGATGCTAAATGCTGCCAGCTTCCAGCAATGGGGGTTTTGGCCTGGGAACTTGAAGTCAGATGACCAGAAATGATGTAATTCTGCAATCTATCCCAGCAGTAATATTTTAGATATTAATGTGAGAAGTCTCTTAGAGCATTTTGTATTTGGTCTCGGACATGACAAGAACCATTCACCACAACATCTGCCTTGCTCTAATTAAGTAAGTTTCTAGGGAACAGTATAACTCTCTTGGATACAGTCAGGAATATAAGAAAGCTTAGTTTAGACCTTTTTCTTTATTTGTGTGAGTCTGTACTGCAATGTTATTTTGAATTGAATATTTCCTGTGATTTTAAACTCTGATGTCACTGTGAATATATATATTTAGTATGGTATTGTTCTTTTATTATTTATTATTAAATATATTTAAACCTTTCATTGTGGCTGATCTGTGTAGAGGCATTTAAGTTTTGAGAGTACTTGCATATTTATTTGGTGACACTGTGGGGGCACTCCTAATAGCCTTGCTCTTGGTCAAGCACCATTTGTATTAATGTTAATATAACACAGTAAAATTGGAAACCCTTTGATAAGGGCCTTAAAGTAGCTGATAAGGGGTTCTGGTGGTAGTGGTAACTACCTTTACAGTCTGGGAAGAAGGGGGCATAGCTTGTAAACCTGTTCCAGTGTTTCCTGGGTGTGTATGTGTGTGTGTGTGTGTGTGTGTGTGTGTGTGTGTGTGTGTGTGTGTGTGTGTGTGTGTGTGTGTGTGTGTGTGTGTGTGTGTGTGTGTGTGTGTGTGTGTGTGTGTGTGTGTGTGTGTGTGTAAAACAAATCTACAAGAGTGTGTGTCAGCTACTTGGGCAGGGACATGAAGCACTGGTTGGACAGAGAGAGAGTCTTGGAGGACTTGGCTTGGAACCCTAGCTAAGGACTCAACTCTACAGCTGTGCCAGTGGGGAGTCTTATTGGGGATCTGGAGAAAGAGGGAGAAACCAGCCCCGGATTGACTGTGATCTCTGTGTGGTCTTAAGGAAAATTGCACTTGATGCAGAGAGCTGCATCTGGAAATACTGTGTGTGAACGTCTCCCACTGTTGCCAATTGTGAGGATTGAGGCTCCTTAATTACTGGCCCAGTAGAGGGTCATCACAAAAAGTATTAAATGAATGGTTAAAAGGTTTTCTGTATAAAGACTTATGTTGGGATGTTATTAGATTTATATGGAAAAAAGTGAGAAGAGAGAACTACAGAATTGAAGACCGATATAATTAAATTACACAAATTATAAACTTTTTTATGAAAATTTTACAAAAAAGGATGGAAGAGAAAGTAAGTAAAGTTGTAAATGAATATGCATTTGGTATAAAATGGAAAATGGCTCAAGATTTGTTAATAATTAGGGAACTAGTAGAGGGTATATTGTATAGAAAAGCTCAGGTGAAAGTAATGGTAGGGAATTTTAAAGCTTTTAATTCAATTCATAAATCTGTATTATGGGATATATTTGAAGTCTATAATATAAGCAAAAAGATTAAAAATGTTTATATTGCAGCATATAGGTATAATATAGTGAAGGCAATGGTAAATGGGTGGTTAATTGAAGATATGCAGTTAGAGAAAGGTATTAAGCAAGGTTGTCCACTAAGTAGTACATTTGTATTGGTAATGAATGTGATATCTGCATACATGAATAGAGAGATGGAAGCAATGAGATTTCTAATGTTAACTTGTGCAGATGATATTATTATTGTTCAAAAGATAAATTGGGTTTGGGCATAGTGATAAAGCAGTTGCAGGAGATTATTCAGGCAATAGGATTTTCAATAAACATAGACAAAAGTCAAGATTTAGGAGTCACGGGGATGATTGATGGAATTACATTTAATATGACAAAGACTGAAGTTCTTGGAATTCGTTCTGGAAAGCAAGAAATTATAGAAACAATATGAAAAGAAAGAATAGAGGGAATGAAACAAAAATTTGTTCTGGAAGTCTTTTAGGCTTTCGTTTAGAAAAAGGTATACCTAATTAATGCCAAATTGTGGTGTTTTCAGTGTTCTGTTGACGTTGGAGAAAGAAATATATAATTTTTTTCTTTATTTGGGGATCTAGGTTGAACCCAGTTAAAAGGGGGGGTTTATATGTGAGTAAAGAAAAAGGGGGTTTGCAATTAATAAACCCATTAGTTTATTTATTTATTATGTATGTATGTATTTAAAATTTGTTTACCAGGAAAGTCCAACTGGACACGGATCTTTTTTCAGCAGAGGCCCGGGGAGAAAAGCTCCCCGAGTAACAGTAAATTTTAATGCACGGATTACAATAAAGTAAACAAAATGTAGTATACATAAGAAAATGCAAATTTGTTACATCGTGTTAACAAAATCTAGGCTTTGAACTTAACTTGTACTATTTGTAAAGTATGACTTGTGTCAAGATATAATGTTAAGACAGGCCGGTAGGAATAAAAGATTAAACACAGGGGAAGAAGTTGGATATGGTTGGGGTATACTGTGATGTATCAGAGCTTTCACGAGGGGCTAGTACAGGAACATCACCACTTGTTTTTTAGATAAGCTTTAAGTGATGGTTTAAAGTGGTTAGTGGATGAGATTGAGAGAATGGAGCTAGAAAGGGAGTTCCATATATGAGATACATAGCTGGAAAATAAAGATTCTCCTGCAGTGTCGTTGGCCTTGGAGACGGTGAGTAAGTTGTTATTGTTAGAGCGAAGTGGTCTGCTGGAACTTTAAGGAAGGATGAGATTTTGTAGTGCAGGGATTCTGGTTGGTTGTGTTACAATTTTGTGAGTTAGACAGAGTTGGTTGTAAAGAATAATGTTGGGAAGTTCAAGCCAGTCTAGTATCCTTAAAGCTGTACAATGCTGTACAAAGCAGCCAGACGCAAACCTAGCAATTTTATTATACATACTTCTAGCTAAAATGGTCAGTTTTCCTACGATTAGGTATATAGTAGAGTGGAGAGCAGATAGGTTTGTGCTAATGTAATTTTGGCCATTTTGGTCAGGAAGCTTTTGTGCCTATATAGACTTCCAAGTTTCTTATGAAATTTTTTATTGTTAGGGAGACATGTAAGTCAAATTTTAGGTTATTGTTTATTTCCACTCCAAGAAGCTTTATCTGTGTTGTTGGGGAGATGACAGTATTGTCTTTGGCTATTATGTTAAATGGTGAGCATGAGATAGATGTCTTGTTAGGCTGGAAGAATAAAAATTTAGTTTTGTTTAGGTTCAGGATTAGATGGGTATTTGCTAACCATGTTTCAACAGAAGTGAAAGATTTCTGTGTTTGAGAATGAAGAGCTGATAGAGAAGTGGCAGCACAGAGAAGTGTTGAATCATCTGCATACTGTATTATAGAGCCATGTGAAGTAGCTGTATGTAAATTATTAGTCAAGCGGGAGGAAAGGACAGGGCCTAGGATAGTTCCTTGGAGGACATCAATGGATAAAGGAAGGCATGGAGATAGGTCACCTTGCCATAGGTCAGATTGTTGACAGCCAGATAAATAGTTATTAAACCAAGCTGTGCAGATGGTGAGAAGGATGGTTCATTTAATACATCTATTAGTTTGGAATGGGGCACCATATCAAAAGCTTTTGATAGGTCTAGAAAGATGGCAGATACAAAATTGTTATTCCTGTGATAGTTTACAGTATTAGTGAAGGATAAGAGAGCAGTAGTGGTACTATGCGATGGGCGAAACCCATGCTGAGTGTTTGAGAGAAGGTTATTTGTTAGTAAGAATTTCATGACTTGGAGATGAATATACCTTTCAAGTAGCTTAGAAAGAGGTGAAAGAATAGCAATTGGATGATACTTTCAGTTCTGTGGAACATCCCCCTTTATGAAGTGGGATTACATAGATTTTCCACAGCTGAGGACCCTTGTTTTCAAGAATGGATCTATTTATAAGGACTGATACTGGGAAGGCTATAGATTCAGCTGCAAATCTGAGGTATTTACTGGGTAAGTTATCCAAGGCAAGTGTAGTAGGTTTTAGTTTCTGGAGTAGTTTTTTTTTTTTTTTTTGTAGTGGCTGTAGGAACTTCATCATTTAATTTATATAGAGTAATGAAATGTTTAAAGGATAATTATGTTTCTTTATTAACACAAATATTAAGTTTGAAGTATAATACAGGGTGGTTAACATTTCTAGTTCAAAAAAGGAAAGGTTGTTGTAATAAAGAAATGGAGAATTATCAAGATAAAATTATCCTTTGGAAATTAAATGTAAAAGAGACTGAAAATGGGAGAAAAGAAAGGTATAACAAGATTATGGAAAATACTGTAGGATATATCCATGGAAGGATTTAAATAGTGCTATAAATGCAAGAAGGGAAAGATGCAAGAGCACAATAGAGTGCCAAGATTTTTTATGGAGGCTGACTATATAAAAATTGCCTGTAAATGAGAATATGCCTTACAAAAGTAGAAAAGATAGTTTGTTTGTACTGCAGTGATTTTGAAACTAGTAAACATGTTTGTCTATCATGTAGAACAGTTAATTCATATCTGGAATCATTTTCCAAAACATTTTATGTGAAATAATTTATGGACACAAGTAATTTTAAATATGGATATGACTGAATTTGGGTATTACAAAAACAAAAGTAAAAAAAAAAAAAGATTTAAATAAGTGACAAAAAAATGTTTTGTATCATATGGGATTAATATGGAACCAGAGAGTAAAGGAAATTATTCCCCAGATTCTCAAAAGCTTGCACGGAGTGCAAGATCGGTGCTGGAGCTCAAGCAGGCAATATACCTGCCGTGTGATCCAGGAAAAGCCTGCAGGGGTGTGCACGAGTGCTCCTGTACTAATCTTGCACAGACTAAGCCCTGGTATGCAAATCACCCCATTTGCAGGTGAAATCCATTCCAATGAGGTGATTTTGCAATCCAGGAAGCTTGCAACAGTCCGTGCAAGACTAGTGCTATCTGCAGAAATGTACTCTGTTAGTAAACAAGTACACTTCTGCAAAATCCAAAACAGAGCTATGACAGCTTCAGATAAAGGCTGCATATCATATAGTAAGCATGCCAATGGCCAAGTATAAGGCCATTTACATGTTTTATTTTTTTTGTTTTGTTTGCAATCAACTTTTATTTTATTTGGCCGTCAAGTCAATGGCAGGCAGAAGACAACATGGCCAGTGAGTAGTGGTTGCTAAGGGGAGGCTCAGTGTGAGACATGTAACTATGCATTAGCAGGCAATCCTATGCAAATAAGGGGAATGATATTGAATCCCAGTTTTCCCTAGCATGTGAGTCAGGTCCCAACAGTGTAAGAGCAGGAATAGCTTGGCGCAAGCCTAGGAGTTAGGTGATATCATGGGGGGAGGGGGTGTCAGGCATACTGTAAGCGGACTGGAGCCCTGTGGCTTGGGTTTGCTCCTAGCTTAGTATAGCTAAGCTAGGGGGTGTGACTAAACCTGCCTAGCACTCTTTACAAAGTCTAAGCGGATGTGCGCACCATGCACCAGGTTTTACAGGAAGAAAAAAGTTAAACCAGGAATTAGCAGCAGTGTGCACATTTGAGCAGTCTGTGCGGCGCGCACATGGGCTTAAACAGGAAGGCAATGGGAAGGGAAAACAGCAGTAGGAAGGTAATCAAGGAGAACTAGCTTAGCTGACAGGTGAAATGTATCAAAATCAGCCAATTACACAGGCAGCAGACCAGCCCAGAACACTACTATAAACTAAGCAAACACCTTCCCCTCTAATTTTTCCCACACTCTACACCACCGGTGTAAACAAGCAGGGAACTTTTAACTCTCACAGCAGCAAAATGATAATGGCTGCACTAGCTATCATACAACTTGTGGAAGAGACTGAGGGTGGTTAGGATGTGAATGCTGTTAACCAACCCGCAGTGAGGAGATGGAGAAGAGTGTACAGACCCAGGGTAACCTACCAGGGGCTGAATGAGCTGGAGATAATGGAGCGTTATAGGGTGGACAGGGACCTCCTACAGCAAACTGTTGAGCTGTGCTGGCCACGCCTGACACACAGAACTAACAGAGGGGAACCCATCCCAGTGAATACCAAGGTATGTGTAGGCCTAAGAATACTAGCTACAGGTACCTTCCAAAGGCCAACTGTGGATATGATGGGGATTTCATAGGCATCAGCATCCAGGGTATTCCACCAGTTCCTGGATGCCATGTCAGCACATACATCAACACCTCCCTGCACCTGTGGCCAGCAATATGCAACTGTTCCACCAAATAGCAAAATACCCTGAGGTAGTGGGT
Organism: Protopterus annectens; assembly: GCF_019279795.1. NCBI lineage: Eukaryota > Metazoa > Chordata > Ceratodontiformes > Protopteridae > Protopterus > Protopterus annectens. Next base: position 1,185,226,581 of record NC_056743.1, on the reverse strand, counting down.
GCTATAGACTGCACGCACATATGCATCAAAGCACCACACAGTGAGCGGGGTAGGGTCTACATCAACTGCAAGGACTTCCCCTCGAGCAACTGCCAGGTTGTGTGTGATGCCCAGGGCATAATAATGAATGTGTGTGCTGGCTGCCCTGGAAGCTATCCTGTTTCCCACATCTGGCATTTGATGCAGCTGTTCCAGAGATTTGCCAATGGGGACATCCCTTCAGTCACCTAGTGGGGGATCCTGGATACGGACTGGGGCTGTGGCTGATGACACCCATCAGAAATGCACACACACCCGAACAAGAACTCCATAATGAGGCACATGCACAGACCACAATTATAGTAGAGCGTGTGTTTGGGATGCTCAACTCATGGTTCCAATGTCTGGACACATATGGTGGAGCCTTGCAGTACTCACCAGCTACATGTACCCAAATCATCCTTGTATGTGCCATGCTACACAATATGATCCTGCAGTAACAGCATGGGGCAGGGCCACACAGCCCCCCACCATTGCCAAGGCCTGCACAGGCACAGAGTGACTCTGAGGAGGAACAACCTGAGCCTGCCCCAGTAGGCAGAAGGAGGCGTGCCAAGTATGCGCTGGCCTTGGCAAAGAGGCAACACATAGCACATACAGTGACACAGGATAGACCCAGGGAATAACGCCTCTCTACGACTCTCACATACAGTAAAAGGGGTGCCAAACATTACACTACTTGTGCCTAAACATGTGTAGGGAGTGTACTATGTGCATCTGACATAGGCAGCCCTGCAGCACCACCTTCAATACTAGAACACCCACATGGTAAGTGACTCACACATGCCAGTCGGTGGGGGGTCACATACCCAACAACAGTCACAGACAGCAGGAGAGGTGTAGACAAACACAAACAAAGACTGTGCTATGTCTTCTGAATGAGGCTATGGGTAACCTCCCCAAGGCCTACACAGATGGACTACAGCAGGTCAGGCAGTGGGATGTCAATTCTGAAGGGTAGGAAGTCGGAAACTAATATGTAGGTAATTAAAAGCTAAGATCTGTAGTACACTGGTATGCCTCTAGCCAGCACGATAGATAAGACTACAGACTGAAATGGAGTACCCGACATACCAGTACAGTTCTAGCAAAAGTGTACAAGTGTCAGGTGTGTCCCCCATTTGAAGTAGAAATGTAGTCACAGTCAGGTGTGCCCCCCATCCTAAGTAGAAATATAGGAACAGTCAGGTGTACCCACCCAATCCTGTGTAGAAATAGTCAGGTGGGCCTCCCCAGCCTACGTAGAAATATAAGAACAGGTGTGCCCCCATCCTGTGCAGAAATGTAGAAATAGTCAGGTGTGCCTCCCATCCTACATAGAAATATAGTAACTGTCAGGTGTCTCCCCTCCCTCCTGTGAGGAAATGTAGTAACAGTCAGGTGTGCCCCCCCCCCGCTATGCAGAAATGTAGTAACACTCAATGCCAAATGATCAATAGATACCCTGCAGAGACGGCACGCTACCTGTCTTGTGTACAACACAAAGGTCAGCACTGCAGTACAAGCTACCTGGACTCGATCCACACATTCAAGACAGACGGCCATGCTGGGCATGTTCACACACTTAGAAATGAAGGCAATGTCAGTCAACAACATACTGAAAGGTCATACAGGGCATGCTCACACACACATGAAGGCCATGTCTGCAAACACCAGTGGACCAGACATATCTGGCAGTCGCAGTTGTTAGTGCAGACACTCGTCAGTATGCACCACTCATGTCTTGCAAACACAGTGGATAGGAATATATATATATATATATATATATATATATATATATATATATATATATATATATATAAAGGGCAACACACTATAATAAGCCAAAGGTAGATGGACATAGATGTGTGGAAGAGGGTGACTGTGACAAGGAGCCATCCAGGCCTGTCCCACACAGCCAAAGGGCCCCAAACACATGAGGTGCAGCTGTCACTCACTGCAGATACTAGCCACCAGTATCTGTCAGCATTACAGACTATGTGGTGCATGTGCCAGCTGTGCAACATGACTGTACAAGGAAGTAGTCCTCTAGCAGCTGTATACACGTACCTGTGAAATATGACCCTCTGTGTGCCCTCATGTGGTGTGTCATCCCCTAGATGAACGGGTTATGGCCCATGCACACACACTGCCCTTCCCATAGCCCTACTATGACAAGTCTCCTAAAGTCATCCACTGTGAAATATACCTTTGGGAGAGGTAACTGCGTACTCCTGTAGCGTGATAAACTAATTGGGTAGGAGTTCTAATCCCAGACTTGGCAATTGTGTGTTTGTGTGCATGTCTGTCTGTCTCTGACTGTACAGAGAGCAATGCTTTTTAGGGTAGTCACACTCCCTACAATTCAAATGCTCAACTTTGGCAAGGTTGCTGATGTCATCCACCTAGAAATACACCTCTGGGAAGGTTATAGCCCAGTAATTTCTGTAGCGCATCCTGTAACTGCGTACTGCTGTAGTGTGATAAACTAGGTAGGTGTTCTAATCCCAGGAATAGCAAGTGTGCGTGTGTGTCTGTCTGTGCAGAGATCAATGCTTTTTAGGGTATTCACACTCCCTACAATTCGTATACTCAACCTTGGCAAGGCTGCTGATGTCATCCACCTAGAAATACACCTCTGGGAAGGTTGTAGCCCAGTAATCTCTGTAGCACGTTCTGTAACTGCATACTGCTGTAGTGTGATAAAGTAGTTAGGTAGGTGTTCTAATCCCAGACATGGCAAGTCTGTGTCTGCCTGAATCTGTCTGCATAGAGAGCAATGCTTTTTAGGGTACTCACACTCCCTACAATTCATATGCTCAACTTTGGCAAGGCTGCTGATGTCTCCCACCTAGAAATACACCTCTGGGAAGGTTGTAGGCCAGTAATCTCCATAGAGTGTGCCATAACTGCATATTGCTGTAGTGTGATTTAGAACTGTGGTAAGGTTCCATCCCCACCCATGGCAGTTATGGATGTTTTGTGTGTGTTTCAATCTCTGTGTATGAAGCAATGCATTATAGGCTAGTCACACTCAGTACATTTCAAATGGCCTACATTGGCAATCCTGCTGATGTTATTCATTGTGAAATACACCCTTGGGGAAGGAATTCTCCAGTAATCCCCATGGTGCATCCTGTGCATCCATGCTGTAGTGTGATATAGACTTCTGTTAGGGGTTCTATACCCACATATGCCAGTTGTGGATGTGTTGTGTGTGTGTGTGTGTGTGTGTGTCACTGTCTGTGTAGGGAGAAATGCATTTTAGGCTAGTCACACTCACTACAATTCGAATGTCCTACTTTGGCAATCCTGCTCATGTCATCCAATGTGATGTATACCTTTGGGGAAGGAGTACTCCAGTAATCTCCATGGTGTGTACTATACCTGCGTAGTGCTGTAGTATAATAAACTAGTTAGGTAGGGGTTCTACTCCCAGACATGACAGGTGTGTGTGCATGTGTGTGCATTTGTAACTCGTATGCTGTGTGAGTGTGTGGCCAATGGGGAGCGGGTTTTGCATATTTCTTATATGGTGGCCTTACTATATATCACAATGTCCACCATACAGAGATGACAGATATGAAATAGCTGAGAGGCTGGGGTGCAAAGCCATAACATACATGTGACATCAAGGCCAGGCAATCACAGTTAGCAACCCCAGTATTACCCAGAGCATACTGTCAACCCATATCTCATACACACACACACACACACACACACACACACACACACACATGCCTAGGCAACAGCCTGCATATTGACCACTGATAGTAACTATGGAGTGATAGCAGTGGCCTACAGAGGGCATGGCACCCTGTCCATCTGTCCAATATGCACATACATGCAGATGGTGCACCTTCCTCATGTTCCCCAATGAACACGTGCAACACCTGTGGTGTCATCACATGTGACCCCACAAAGGATATACCATGCTTGACAACATGATGCCATTGACACCAGGGAATGCCGTTAGCATGCTATCAATGTAGGTGCAGGGTAAACCTGCTGCCCATTACCAGTTCCCGCCACAGGTGGGCAAGACTGGCACATCTAATGATAATCTGTGTTCATAACATGGGCCAGACACCCCAAGTACAATTCCACATGTCACTGTACATGCATGTGGGAGGTGTGCACATCCCAGACACCATCAATGTCATGGAATAAGGAACACATACATGGCAAGCCATACACAACAGTCACCAGGTGACTGGACGGGGGATACAATACTGACCTGTGTGGGCAAATGCAGAAACTACAGTCCTGAGCCATAATGCAGACCATTGTCATGTGGCCTGATGCCAAGGTATACCCTTCAACTAGCCTTGTATAGCCATCTGACACAGTCTACCACCACACACCTGTGCAGACAGCACCCATACATGTCAGTACTGGCACCCTGTGTGTTTGTGTGTGTGTTGTATGGTGCGTATGATCACATTCACACTCCCTACAACCTGCATTGGCATACTGAAGCATGCTGTCTGATGTCAGACACCTCCCCATACCCTTTGCCCATACAGCCTTCATATGACCCATGTGGTGCATGTGATACATGCACAGTGATGTGTTGTGGTACTCCCCACTACTGAAGAGTTGTAATCCTGGCCCTGCCAAGTGTGTCAAGGTGTGTGTGTCCCTGTGGGAGTGTGGCTGTGTTGACGCTGGCACCTGTTCATGCAGACAGGCACGTGTACATCACCTACCATTTAGCTACCATATCCTTGTTGCAGATGTCACTCTCCATCACATATATGTTCTGAGGGCTCCACAACAGGTAACCCATGTGTCGCATCCAATAACCGCATAGAACTGTGATAGCACGACATAGTCATTAGGGGTTAGATACCCTGTGCTGGTAGGTGTGTGACACAAGCATGCTTAAGTTTCCCACACCTCCCTGGCTTGTCTTTGCTTCTGCCTCTCCCACTCCCTCTCTGGTAGATGTGGAGAACTACACCTGTTTTACTTAGGCAGCAGCATGTGTATTTTAAGTGATGCTCATGATCAGCTGCTGGCCTCTGGATGAATTGCAGCCCTCCCCTAGCTGACTGCATGTGGAGCAGCTGTGGTAACATTCCCATAGCCAATTGCATGGAAACACCCTCCAATATCTTGAAACATCATGTTGGTGTTGGCCCTTTCCATTCACTGTGAGCAGGAACTAGATCTGTTTGGCAAACAGCATCTTGGATGGATTGGGGATTTACCTCTAACAACATACACTGTGGAAACAGGGCAACACACAGGAGTGGATTGTGGCTGACCTGACTACAGACTGTAAGTGCTGCTCTACTGCATTTGGAGTAATGTTGGTTTAACAGTGTGTGTGTGGATATGGCTGTCCTACATGTCTCAATACTTGCCTTGTCAGTTCTATGTTTGTGAGGAATTCCCATCTGCAGGGTCATCTGCAGACTGGGCAGTGTGTTGTGCCTTTGGTTTCATGTGTTACCCATGGAGCATCTATCTCTGGACTGCAGAAGGTAGTGTGAGGATTGCAGTCTGTAGATGGTGAAAGCCGTGACAGTTATTAACTTCATATCCCTCATAGGACATATGTTGCAACAAACCCTGTTACAACAGTAAATGTATGAGGTTATCACAGCAACATGTCAGTATTGGCCCTGTGTATGTGCTTCCAGCCACAACTCTGTCAACCTTTGTACATATGTCATGCATGAAGAGGTGCATGTGTGCTGTGCACCATAATTAGCATCGTCCTATCTGATAAGCCAGTGAGATATCAGACTGCACATTCTGTGGATGTTTGTACAGTACTGAGGTCTGTGTACTTATGGTGAATGTTGACAGTATGTGTATTATTAATATATACTTTAGCATGTGTGCAGACTGTGGTAGATGTCATTGTTCTAGGTCCCATTCTATCTAATGTTACATGCTGCTCCACTGTATGGTACCATGTTGACATACATGTTTGTAGGGCCATAAACACACACATGTCCCATACCACAGGCAGCCATCAGACCAAACTGTGTAGCAGCCCAGAATATATAGGGTCAGTCTGTGAATGGCACATATGAGGATGGTGTCGAACAGATAGTCCATATACCCTATTACTATGCTAGCTTAACATATGTGGCTGTGGCTGTGTTCACATTGATTGTGATTATGCACTTTCATACAGGTGTATCTTACCTGTGCTGTGACATGCCTGTACAGCCTGCTATATATGCAGGTACATATGCATTGCCCCATAGGAGATGTAGGCCAGTGTTGAGCCAGTCTGTCTGTAGCCTGCACAGTGCATTGTTACATGCCTAGCAGCTTAGTGTACTTACCCAGTGCGATGTCATGTGCAGATACTTGCCAGATGTACTGCTGCCAGGCCTCCCTTAATAGTCATTTGTTAGACAGAGCAGTGGGATGCTGTACAGATGTATATAAATATCTAGTGGGTAGTCTGTTGCCATGGCACCCCTGTACCAGCGGTTATTATGTGTCAGGCCAGACAGGGATGTGTGAATGCATAAACTATGGTGGCAAAAGTATACTGGTCTTTACATGTTATACCCATCTACATGGCTGTTTACATCCATATTTTCAGGCATGGTACACATGTTTTGCACTAAGGGGTTATGTGTATACCGCTGGACTGTACAGAGTGTGTCAGAATGCCCACATATATTGGCCAATATCTCTGCTGCAGTCCACAGGGGCATTATGTGCTAGCAGCGGTACTTTACCATGATGTCCTTAGGATGTCGGTCAGTAGCCAATGGCACACATGATAATCAGATGTGACCTTCCACACACACCATGTCTGTGAAGATTATCCCAGTTACAGTAGCAATAGTCTAATAATATACCTTGTATACATACCTGACATCCCCTTGCACTATGGCTTTGGGACTATAGAGGCCGTGGTAGGGCTACACTCCATGTTCAGGGCATATAGTGAAAATATATGTACATATAATTATCCAGATAACTCTATATATTTGTTGATTTGTTTTTGTTAATCTACCATTGCTATCTACAGATGTATGGCCATATATACCAATATGGCCATACATCTGTAGATAGCAATGGCAGATTAACAAAAACAAATATGTCCACATGCATCATTAACGGGGTTGAAAGGCCCTACACACTATACATCTTGTACGAATAGGCATACCCCCCCCCACAGCCAAACGCATCCACCCTGCAATACACAAGTGTTGCAGATCCCATAACCAGGACCTGACACGACATGGGCACAATATGTTAACAGTACTACATCCTACTTGTATGATGTCAGGCTGGTGTTGGTACATATCATGCAGTACAGTCTGCCTCCCATAGGAAATGTAAAATGTGGAAGCAATCAAGATCCCCAAGATACAGACACAGAGATGCAGCTACAGATTATATAATATATATATATTTTTACACACACACATACATATATACACACATATATATATATATATATATATATATATATATATATATATATATCCGCTTACATATATATAACTATGTCCGTATATATCTACATAGATATATATCTGCGTACACATATGTAACTTGCTGTGTATATGTAGACATACAGGTGTAGACACATATGTGTTGATGTAGGCATTTGCATGTATATATGTTCATATATATTAATAGATATGTCTATATTTCTAGATATACAAGATATATATATATATATATATATATATATATATATATATATATATATATATCTGTTTAGATATTAATATATTTACACACACATACATCTAGATGTTGGTATACATTCTCTGTAGTGTTGCATGGCTGGGCTGGATGATATGTTTCTGAAAACATCAGATGTATGTTTATCTGGCATAGCTTAGTGGTAAATCGCTTTGTCTATGGTGTGCAGAGTGCTGGGTTTGATCCTTGCAGGTGCTGTTTATTTTGTTGCTGGGCAAAACACGGACCATTGGATACAGAGTGATTAGGGCACTTTAAAGCAGTTGTAAGTGGGTTTGTGTGAGTTTGAGCAGAAGTAAGCACTGTTAACTTCCATTTGCAGTGTGTAATACTCACTTAGCTTCTAAATTGCTGAATCTCTGTAGGCATAGCTTACCCCCCACACAAACAAGCTTAACCCCACTTACTGCTGCTTAAAAGTGTTCACTCCCTCTTAACCCAGTGCTAATTTCTTTAAAAGAAAAGAAAAAGAGGTTGATAGGAAAGTGGTGAAAAAGGGGCACAAAGAGGGAAAGACAGTAGGGAAAATAGCCAGAGTTGTGCAGGAAGGGTGTAGGGAAGGTCCATAACTGCCCATTTCTTCTACAGCAGCAGCTGTGCATATACACTGAATTTGGAGGTAGATTTGGACATTCAAAACTCCTGGGTGGGGGTGAGGATAACAGTAATTCGTTGTGATGCCAATTAGACTGGATTACATGTCTCCAGTGGACACGTGTGCAAAACAGCTATCTATGGGGTGAGATTTTTTTGTGGGAACAGATTGCCTTTTTTTTTCTTTTTCAGATGAGAGTGGAATGTTGGGGAGGGATAGTAGTTATATTTGGGGAGGTAGATTGGGTAGGTTGGGTAGATCAGACCATAAACTAATCTCACTGGATATTCACATCCCAACCCCACCCCCTGCCCAGAAAACCACAGTGAAAAACTTCTCTAAAGCAAATTTCACACTTCTCAAAACCGAGGTGAATCCTTCAAAGCCCTCGAGCCTGTGGAAAATATGGCCCAGACCACAGAATCCTTTATAAACACAATCTATGAGCACCTTCAGGAATGCATGGATCATGCAATCCCAAATAAAACCAAGACCCAATCCTCCAAAGGCAGATGCCCTGTCTGGTGGATCCCAGCCATAAACAAACTATACAATAGAAGGAGGAAGCTACTACATGACAGAGCAAAATCCCAAAAAGGGAAGGCATCTCTGATCAGTATTGGCAAAAAACTACGGGCACTCATAAAATCATCTAAGGCCAGCTTCGAGAGAAAAATTGCACAGGACACTAAGGATAATCACAAGGCTTTCTTTAGTTATGTTAGGAACCTGGGTGGGAATTCCCAGATATGCTCAGAACTGATCCAAAATGACAAAAAAATACATCGAACCCACAGACATTGCCAACATCCTAGCTGACAGGTTCAGCGCAAACCCCCCCACCACCAAAAGGGCAAATATCTATCCCAGCAGAGTGCTGCCCCCCTGACATCTCAGATGCTCAGGTAAGAGCCACCCTCTCCAAAGCAAAAAACACAGCATCAATGGGACCAGACGGTGTCCCGGGCTGCATCCTACATGAACTCCAAGAAGAGCTAAACCCAAACATAAAACTACTGTTCAGTCTCAGCCTTACTACAGGATATGTACCCAAAGAGTGGCGTACAGCAACAGTGGTCCCTCTCCACAAAGGTGGTGCCTCAACGGATCCTGGAAACTATCGCCCTATAAGCCTGACTAGCTTGGTCTGCAAAGCTATGGAAAGGATCATCATGGACCTCATAAATAAAGATATTGGGGACCTACAGACACTGGATCCTACCCAGTTCGGCTTTGTTAAGGGCAGATCCTGCCTCTTAAACCTGGTTGATTTCTTTGAAACAGTCACCAAGGCCATTGACGAGGGGAAGGTGGTCCACACAGCCTATCTGGACCTCGCAAAAGCCTTTGATACAATACCCCACTCGGGCATTATAGATAAGCTCACCAGCTTAAATATAAACTCTATGTCACTAGATGGGTTGCAAACTGGCTCAAGGACAGAACCCACATGGTTAGAATTGCTGGAGCCATGTCAGACTCCAAACCAGTTACAAGTAGCGTCCCACAAGGGTCAGTCCTGGGACCTCTCTTGTTCGGTATATATTTCTCGGAGGTACAGGCCAACACGGAAGAACTGTGGCTGACCAAGTTCGCAGATGACTGCAAACTGGGTGCCATAATCTACTCTCCAGCCGATGCAAGCATCCTCCAAAAGGGCCTCATAGAAACGGACAACTGGTGCCAGAGCCATGGCCTCAAGCTAAACGCCAAAAAGTGTATAGTCATTCCCTTTGGCAAAAACAAAGTGCCCACAAATTACCACATAGGTGGTAATCCATTAAGTACAGAAGAAGTAATTAGGGACCTGGGGACCCAAGTTGATGGCAATCTCTCATTTGACAACCACGTGGCCAAAGTGGTTAGAAAAACATTTTATATAGCCCACCTAATCATGAAGGATTCACATCTAGATCAGGGAGGTCATCGTGCCTCTTTACTCATCCCTCATCAGGCCCATAATTGAGTACAATGCCCCTTTTAGGATGTACCTTACCAGACACCTGCAGCAACTGGAAAGACCCCAAAAGTACCTCACCAAGAGGAACAAAGGGCTCAAACAGATGCCATATGCTGCCTGGTTAAAGAAACTCCAGCTCTACTCAGTGGCATACCGCCTGCTCAGAGGCAATCTGTGCCTGACGTATAAAGCCATGTCCAACCCGGAATTAATGGACATGCTGCACCTCAGAAAATCCAAATCCCATCGAGCTACGTGCTTGAGAGACTTGAACCTCAGCACTGAAATAAATAGGACATGCTGGAGGGACAGATTCATAACCCAGAGGATCCCTTCACTCGGGGATAAAATCCCAGTCCAGGTTAGGCAGAGTCCCTATGACTCTCTCTTCAAGAGGAATCTTGATGAGTGGATGGGAGATCGTAGGTTTACCCCGAGTATCACTTCTGTATCACTGTTAGACAGAGGCACATTATACTAACCTCAAAAGGGCATAGCAAAATTAATTTAAAATGGGTGGCGAAAGCCAAACCCACTCTGGCTAGGTTTATAAATGCCCTAGGGTAGATAGCCTAGTATGAACCTATGAACAGACAAGACAAACGAGATGCATACAGGGGTGGTATATGACACATGGGGGTAAACACCTTGGACAGAAAGGGGTGTTTGGAAGTCGCAAGCCCATGAGCCCGCAAATGGAAACAGTGGGACTGAGGTCCCCACCCATGGGCAGAACACATGCATATATGGTATAACAATGGCCATTACAACAGCATGCAGGTTTCATTAATGGCAACAGGCCACCAATATGGGAGCATTTTTAACATGGCACATGCATAGAACCAAATGGGAATATTTATAAACCAATAGGACATATGTCCCAACAAAAGTTTGGAGTGTACACGTACCCATTGAGGTGTGTAATAAGGTTATTGTTGCACATATGGAGGGGGTGAGAGAGGGAGATCAGTTACCAACTAATATATCCCTGCAGTTTTCACAACTTTCTTAGTCACTACAGTGATCTGTCCCTTACATGTATTACACTACCCAATGTCCTTACTTTGTACAATTGTATGTTTGTAGATTAGTATATATGTGGACTGTGTCTTATATATAGTCTACACCTCTTACCTGTTATACTTGTTGAGGAAATCATTAACACTACCTGACAATTTCTACACACACTCCCAGATTCCATGCTTGTAGATAAGTATGTAAGTGACCTGTGTTGTACCTACAGTTTACACCTCTTACCTGCTATAGCTGTGGAGAAAATCTATAACACTACCTGACAAATTCTACACATACTCCCAGATTCCATGTTGCTGTTATACACATACCTAACAATCTGTTATTGCACACACTCTGGTCAAGGCGTGACAGGATGCAGGTGTTAATGTGACATATATTGAGAATTGCTGTCATACACTTTGGGTGAGATGCTACAATGACGGGTTTGTGTCCATATACATTCTCTTTTTATGTTCAGGTCTGACTATCCATTATATGCCAGTATAAACTGCCTACATTTCTTGGATCATCACACTGATTTGTCAGGGGAACAGGTTACCAGGCAGCAGATTTGGGCCATTTATCTGGACATGCTGGACAGATCAGAACAGTTGAGGGGTATGACTATGCATACAGCTTACTACCTGAACATTCTGCCACAGTCTGTACAGTTGATGGTTATGATTATGCTTACAGCTTACTATCTGAACATTCTAGCAAAGTCTGTACAGTTGTTGGGTGTAATTATGCATATAGTTTTCTATCTGAACATTCTCGCAAACTCTGTACAGTTGTGGGGTATGATTATGCATACAACTTACTACCACTCCTGGGATTCAAACCCCTGCTGTGTGTGGTAAAAATGTTACAGTTGACATCACAGTACACTGTGCTATCATGGAAATGATGTAAAGCATTGCAATGGTTTCAAAAAATACCTATACCAGGCTAAAACTGTCATCTACCGTCAAATACGTAAAAAATTAAACTTTAACCCACTCACATTCATCTCCTCCCTCAAAGAGTGTAACTGGCATCCTCTAAAGTACCTCAGTCTTGATGACGCAGTTGAATTTTTTAATACTACCTTCCTGAGCATCCTTAATTACCATAAGACTTTCCAGAATCAAAGCACAACTCTCCCCATGGCTACAGAAAACCACTAAGTCAGAAATGAAAAACGGGGATAAAGCCTGGGAGCACTGGCGCAAAACCAAAACCCCCTCAACTAGACAAATTCCTAGAACTAAGCAATAGAGTCAAAAAGCTAATAAAACAGGACAAATTCCAATACTATCAGTCTGCCCTCGACTCCTCCCAACACAGCCCCGAACAATTCTGGTCCTCCATAAACTCCATCCTCCATCCAGGTAAAATCAGTACCCTCCTCCTAACATCCCTCACTCCTCAGAAAATATTGCTACCTCATTCAACACGCACTTCACACAAACCATACTATGACTAGCTAAACAACACAATCTCCCTCCCCTCCAACCCACACCTTCAACTAGTAATCTCCCCACTGCCTTCCCTTTTTCTCCTGTACCTACCTCCAACATAAAAAAAACTCATAACTAAACTTAAGTCCACCAGATTAGCAGCAGACAACCTCCCAATTGAATACCTACAAATCGCAGCTGATGCTCTGGCCTACCCAGTATCCATCTTGATTAACCGATCTCTGTCAGAATGTTATGTTCCCACACTGTGGAAAGTATCACATATAATTCCCCTCCACAAAGGCGGATCCTCCACAGAACTAACCAATTACCACCCCGTAGCTATTCTCTCTCCACTCTCCAAAATACAAGAGAGATGCATACACTCTCAGGTCTCAGACTACCTCCTTTCCAATACTCAGCATGGTTTCCGACCAAACCACAGCACCACCACTGCCTTACTCTCCTTTACTAACACTATCCTTCAGCATAAAAACAATGGCTATCTCTCCTCTGCTACTTTCCTAGACCTATCTAAAGCATTTGACATGGTCCCACACAAGCAACTTATCTCTGTCGTCAATAATCTTTCCTTTTCATAATCGGTCACCAACTGGATTGAGTTACCTGTCTGACCGCCAACGATCCGTTGTATGGCAGAATGACATATCTCCCCAACTACCTGTCTCCATAGGGGTTCCCCAAGGATCCATCCTTGGACCCCTACTCTTCTCTGTTTTCACCAGTAATCTAGCCTCTGCCACCAAATATGGCACACTCATACAATACGTAGATGACTCAACCATCATCTGCTCAGCCCAGTCCCTACCCAAACTGCAAAAAGTCACACAGGAAGCCTTTTCCTCTGTTGAAACTTGGTTATCTGATGCCCAATTAATACTCAACCCAAACAAAACTAAACTACTCATCTTCCAACCCACCAAACATACTCAAAACAACTCTCACTTTAACATCATAGCAAAAGACAACACCACTATATACCCAACTGAACACACCAAATTGCTAGGAGTGGAAATAGACAATAAAAATTTGACATTCACATATCCATGACCATAAAGTCCACAAAAAAGAGCGTTATACAGAAATAAGCAACTTCTCACCAAAGTAGTAAAGATTTCAGTAGCAAATTCCCACCTTATCTCCACCCTACTTTATGCCTCTCCAATATATACTAACCTAAGGCGATGCGATCTAAACAAGCTAGAGACCTGCTACAACAAAATCGCCAAATTTGCCACAGGGGCATCCTACCGTAGTCACCACTGTCTCTCACTTGCTGAACTGGGCTGGCTTGAACTCCCTCACCTCCTTCAATGGTATCAACACTCACTCGCCCACAAACTAGTAAACTTTCCACTAAATGTCCCATCCCTCCAGAATCTACTCCAACCCTATCGCACCACCAGACCACTAAGATCCATCAAAGAAAATCACTTGCAGATCACTAAAGCCAATAACTCTGCTGGTGAAGCACTATTCTCTTGCACCATAGCCAAATTATGGGACTCCCACCCACAATTACCTCCATACCATCATGTGCCCACTTCAAAACTTTACTAAAAGCACACCTAAAAATATGCTGGCCTATGCCCTTGCAACTCCCACTCTAATATCATCCACCCCATCCAACCACTACCTTTCTTTCCACTCCACTAACTACCTTGATTATAGCAAGCTCAGATGCTCATAAGCCAGTACTTATTATACAGCATGAACTTCTTGTAACATTTGTTAATGTCCGTTATGTACTTAACAGATAAAGATTCTAGTTGTCTACTGATGTTATTCATCTGTAAATATGTTGTAAGTAATTGCTATGTAAATTGTTAATCGCTATGTAATCCAATGTAACTACTGTCTGTTTCTTTTAACTGTGGAGCTTTTCTTCCCGGGCCTCCGCTGAAAATGGACCTACGTCCAGTTGGACACTCCCGGTCAACAAATATAAATAAATAAAATGGTTTCTGTCTAAGTCTCCCTCAGTTGTTCTATATGACTGACCTCTTGGGACTTCCATCATTGTTATACTGAACTTCCTACACATTGTACCTGCGTTCAACAGTGTGGGTAACACTGCTTAATACAACAGTACTATTTATAGAATGCAACACTACAACAACATATGTACAAAAGCACTCCAGGGGGTTATACATTTATCTACAAGATATTACACCTTTATTTCCATGCAACCTATATGACAGTCTTCCTGCCATATTGTCTGGTTTATTCAGTACATCCCATACACAATAAATTTTTATACTAGTGCAACACTTTTCAGAACTGTTATATTTATTTGTTATGACGGTACATGCAGGAATATTACTAACCTGCCTAGTGAAACAGCCTTTGCAGCCTAGCAGCATGGGCTTGTTGGTTCGCAGCCCACTCATCTGCAGCTGTCAGAAATACACTGATATTTAGCCATTACCTATCCATAGTATACACAAGCTAGGCAATCATTATCTACGTAGTAGAATGGGTACTTACTCAGTGCTGGGCATCGGCCATCTGCCTTGCTTCTTGGATCCACTGGTCCAAGAGATCACCCCTCCACTGCTTCAGGTCAGCATGGTGATGCCTGACCTGCTCACCAGTCCGGGGGATAGCAGTGGCACTTGTGAGGTCATGGGTGAGACTGTCCCAGGCCTCCACTTTATACTGAGGGCCCTGGTACTGGCCCTGTAGTAGTCTCTCCTCATGGTGTTTTACCAGGAGCCATACCATGAATCTGGACTCCTGGGTGCCCCAGCACTGCGGTCTAAATTGAGTGCCTTCCCCAACTCCAGCCATTCTGCCTACAGTAGGGAGCTGCAACCAGTTATGGGAATTATTGGCACCTGTGGGGTTTAAATACACCAGAATTCCCATGACTGGACGGTTTTGAAAAGGCTAAGCTATGGGCGCACCTGCTTACCTAATGTTGGCATTGCTTAAAGGGGCATACCACTGGGCAGATTGAGTTAGCCAGCCTACACATTGCTTACACCATGTAAGCTGACCTGTGCAATGCTTGGCATTGCGTAATATCTAGTTAGCATTATATTTTCCTTTTGACATTGATTTATTATTTGTTACATGTTATATCTGTGTCTGGTATCTGTGATTTCATGTGTACGTACACTGTATGGGGTCCTGGGGACTTCAGCACTTTATTACAATAATGCCTCACATCTGGCCTTACTGCAGTACTTCAGTTGACATATTTATGTTATGTAGGAGGTTATACAACATCACAGTGTACATAGATTAATTTCACATGTTCAGTTTGATTTTCATATGGTATGGATTTGTGACTTGTGAGTGGATTTGTTTGTTGACACCACAGTCTTATGTACTGCGATGATGGCTTAGTGGTTAACGACTGTTACTGTAGTGTACAGAGTCCTAAGTTCAAGCCTTGCAGAGGCTGTTTATTTTGTTGCTGGGCAGAACATGGGCTGTTGGATACAGAGTGATAAAGATTATGTTTAATGAAAAAGTGATCTGGGCATGATATTAAAAAATAAGGTTTTGGTTGTGGAAGTTGGATTAGGGGTCAAAATTGTAAATATTGTGTATAGTGTATATAGTGTAAAATATGTATATGAAATGTAAATAAGTATGACTGTTTTTAAATAAAAAATTCCTACACTTTTCAATAGGTGTTGTGGGATCTTTTACATCCACTTGAGGAACCACCAGCTCAGGTAAATGGAGCCTAGGTTTAAATTCTCACCCAAAAGATGACACAAAATAATGCACCCCTCCCCTTATGCTGCACTGCAGTGTCAACAATCCATCTACCTGGTGTGGGAATATAACCCACATCCTTCTGCACCAAAGGCAAGTTTGCAACCTTTTAAGCCACTAACACCACTTTTAGAGTTTGTATCACAATCACTGAGGGCCATTTGTTAAACAAAACAGCTACACATTGAAAACGGACTAAGCATGAACAACAGTAAACTTCTCTACCTATGAAGCTCACATTCATTGAAATGCACCAAAACTCACATTCATTGAAATTACAGATTGCTAGTAGCCTGAACTTTGACCACCGTGTGTCCACAGTGGTGAGGAAGTCCTTCTATGTGGCACAACTTATAAGTAAAGGTATGGCATCTAGATCCAAGGAGATTATAGTCCTACTGTACTCAGCCCTCATTAGGCCAACAATTGAGTACATTGTGCCATTTGGCATGTACTTGACTACATATATACAGCAGCTGAAGTGACCTCAGAGGTTCCTCACAAAGAAAATACAAGGTGTAAATGGCATATCCAATGCAGATAGACTAAAAGCCCTATCCCATTACTCTGTCTCCTACGGACTGTTAAGGGGTGACCTTTGCCTGACTGACAAGGCACTCACAAATCCAGTATTGATGGAGCATCAGCAAGTCAAACAGCACAAGGGCCACCCAATCTAGGGATCTAAACTTAGTCAGTGACTCAAATAAAATATCCCGGAGAGACAAGATATGTATTTCAGAAATTGCCCCTTCTTTGGAACAAGTTTTCCAATCACATTAAGCAGGCACCTCCCCTGACCCTCTTTAAAAGCAATTTGGATCAATGGGTGGGGAATCACAAATTCACACCTGGGGTAGCTTCTGTGTCCCTTATGAACATTTGCAATCTGTAACATACTCTAGGCATAGGCAAAAATCCATGCCATCCTCTTGCCCCTAGGCACCATATATTAGGTAAAATTTAATTATATTAGCTAGGCTTGTAAGGGCTCTTAAGCTGTTAGCCTAATAATCTCATATGATCCTATGAACCTATTAAGTGTACCTTGTTCCCGAGACTGTTTTCAAACCATAGTAATTTTAGGTTCACTCATAAATGAATGTGTCCATTGAATCATCATCCTTATTTCTCATTTTAAATGTAATTTATTGTTTAACACAGCGACACATTTTGTTTAAAACATTTGTTAGAGTGCATTTTAAATTTGTAGGTTTCAACATTTTTTTCCAGCAAGCAGTGAAACAAAATGTATGAATCAATGATGAGAAAAGTGCCCATTTCAGAACATTTCAACCAATGCTAATGACTGACATTGACAGTAATTCTTACTCATTTACTATAGGATCTAGCAGTTGGTATAGAGCATAAAGGCTCTTGCCTGCTGCAGCCAAGATATGGGCATAGCCAGTATTAGTCACCCACCAAACCTGTGGCCATGGGGAGCCCCTGATTATCTCCCCGTAAATAAGGGTCACCATGCAGTAAGCTGCAGGATTCTCCAGTGCCTTCCTTTATTTCACCACCTCGTGGATGTCCACACAGCTGTGTGACGTGATGTCACCGCTTGGCATGATCGCAACATTTTTTCCATTTTTTTTTTTTAATTTTATTTTATTTGTCTGTAAGCTTCACTCAGTCAGGTCCATCTCCATGAAGCAAGAGACCTGATTGGCAGCAGCAGCCAGAAAAGTAAGTTGTCATTTTTTCTTTTTACAAGGAAGTGCTTTGCAAGGACCTCACCTAAAGTCAAAACCTTATTGGCTCTGAGATCTTTGTGCTGTAATGCTCTTGCTTAGTTACATAACCCCCTCCCCCTCTCACTCCCTGCCACACCTGTAATCTTAAAAATAATATTAGTTCTCTTCAAAAACTTAACCAAATATTGTAGGGGGTCTCACAACTACACATCTCTTGGAAGATTTGCTGCTTTCACAGTCACATCCTAAACTGATTCTGTCTTCCACTTGTTACGTTTACACTTGCCATCATGTTTGCCTGCTATTTTTAGTTCTTCATTCTTGCCTACCTTCATGCCTTGATCTTAACTGATTCTGTCTTTTAGACACAGGACTGTGCACTTTGACTGCTGTCTATCCCAGCACCCCCTCTTTGTTCAGTATTCATGTGTATTCTGTATGTTGTTTGTTTAAGAATTAGTCTTCCTCACCGCTGAGGATGACTCAATAGTCTTAAGCAATGAAAATATGATATTAAGTTTTGTCACTGTATTTCTCAATATTCTATGAAGAACAAAAGTACATCCAGCAGTCATATGTCACTGTTACATATAATTCTCACACTAGATTCACAAAGAACTGTACATTCTTCTTAATTGTGTAATGCAATCTACTGCTTCCCCTCCCTTATAAGCTCAAGATAACTTTTAAACCAGATACTAAAGGTCCTTCTGTCAAGTGTGTCCCTTATGGTTAGAGGCAATCTGTATGCTACTAAAGGCATAGGCACAAATCCATGCCATCCTCTTGCCCCTATGGGCCATGGCCATATATTGGGTAAAACTGGATAATATTGGCTAGGCTTGTAAGGGCTGTTATGATGTTACCCTAGTAATCTCCTATGAATCTATGAACCTATAAGACTGATGCAGACAGAAATGTAAACAGTGTTCCACGAGCTATATCATATGCATCACTTATGAAAGTTTCATGTCTCATGCAAGTTTAACAAGAAGCATATTAATATTGAATTTTGAGTTATGCTTGCCTGTGTATTGTGAAGTACTGACGTATTTGTGATAAATGCATAGTTTTTTAATTCATAAAGCAGTAGCTGCTTCTGACCTGCTGCCAAAATTCTGTTCATTTGAATATATGCACATCTTCCAAATTTTAATACCTAGTTTATTTACATATTTTACATTTCTAAGGTACGTGTGATACTTTAGTGTAGCATGTTCAAATCAAAACATATGGGTAAAACAACTTTTCTTGCAACTATAGCTCAGTTTTCATGTTCCACTAGGAATTAAACAGCATTAGGTTTCTTTCTGCACATGCTTTTCAAGAAAATATAACTGTACCAGAGTATAGCTGGACTTCAGTGATACAGTACTGCATTGTTTTATAATTTATTTCCTCAGATACTCTAATAATAAAGGATTTTTATTAATATTTTTGTTTGTTCTTTTGTTGCAGTTGTTTACTGTTATATCTGTTTAAATTTCATGTGTGCACACACACACACACACACACACACACACACACACACACACACACACACACACAAAACAAGTAATGGTCTGGGTATTTTAGGAGCCATTTTATTAATATGCTTTTATGACATGAAGTGCACAAGCATATGCTAATTCCAGTTCAAGAAACAAGAACAAGTTATGTAGTTCATCCTAAATATTTATTCCTGGTATCATCAATAATTTTCATGCATTAGATTTTTAAATCAGGAGGACAGGACCCCCACTGCCAGAAAAACTACTCTGTGACTTGATGAGATCAGATATTTCTTTTCTGTAATTTCCACAATATGCTGCTGCTAACTTTGTGACCTGTGTAAGTCTTTACTGTTTAATTCTAAAGTTTAAAGTAATAAATGCCTGTACGTTAGCAATTGCAGCAAGTTAATATGTATCAGATTTTCTATACTTGGCATTTGACTAGGTCCAATATTGTCATAATACAGATCACTCTTGTACCATCATATCCAAACAGACCCAGCAATTTGCAGTACACTAGAAAATTAACAGACTACTAACACCACAAGCCATTCCACAGATATTAAAATATTCTCATCACAGGACTACAGTATTGTTTATGACTCTTTAACTAAGGCCTACCTGTTAACTCCAAGGCTGTTCAAACTACACGCAAATCAGTTATGCTATTTTTAAACAGTTCACCAGGCCTGAAGTACTTGACTGTACCTCCATCGCCAATAGCAGCTAGTTACTTATTTCTCACAATGCCATCTTCCATCTAACTTTTCACAGCAACAAATTGCTACACAAAGACCACTGCTCACGACTGGCTAATGAACTCTCATTTCAACTATCCCAGCAGTACATGGTATTTTAGTACTCAACCATACAAAAGCAAACTTAGCTGCAGGAGAAAGCACATTCTCTGCAAAAATATGGATTACACTAAACCATTAAAATAATCTCTACAAATGTAACGATTTATCATGTAAAACACTTTACCTACTATTCATTCCTCTTAAAATACAATTTGCAGCATAATCTAGGATTGCATTCTCCTATATAGGAAACAACACACTTATATTCTTCTTATTAGATTAGTATCTGACAAGCTAAGATTGCCTGTTTATTTTTAAAACATATGTTACAGGATTGTAAATATATGCCTTTTAACAATAACCAAATCTTTGCTTCAGTTTTCTCTACAAAATATAATTTCAAAATGCTTGAAAGGTGTAAAGACAATGCATGTCTCAGTAATGTGTGTACTTTGTCTATGCCTGTCAATAATGTCAGCACTTTGTATGCCTTTGTTATAGACTGTATAAAAGTGTGTACAATTTCTTCAGAGTGCTGGCTGTCACTGTAATCAACTAATGCCATATGGTCATTAGATTAACAGAAAAAGAAAAGCAAATACTGTTTTGCCCTGGCTCTAGTTGTCCCTCATGGACAGGGTAGTCCGTGCTGATCATAGACTCGCTGCACAAACAACCAGCTTCCCAAGGTCAGTTAGGGAACATGGGTATAACATGACTAGACTTGGAAAGGCCCTAGGGTATTATCCTAGTAACCTCCTATAAACCTATATACACCACATTTTAGTGGTGCAAAAATTAACATCACACATAGTCTAACCTTCAATATTATGAATCCTAACAAAATCATTCCTAATCATAAGTGAACCAAAAGATACCAAAGGGCTATGGCTGACTAAATTTGCAGATGACTGCAAGCTAAGAGCAGTCAATGAATTCACAAATGACTTGGCCATCCTGCAGGAAAGTTTGTCTCAAATAAATAAATGGTGTCAAAATCATGGTCTGAAACTAAATGCCAAAACTGCATTATTGCATCTCTTTGAGAAGTCATCTATCTCACGGAACTACCACATTGACAGTACTCTCCCATAAGAGTTGATCGAATTGTTTGGGATTTGGGAACTTATGTGGACAGTGACCTAACTTTTGACCAACATATTTATATTCTTTTAAGAAAGTCCTTCTATATTGCACAGCTTATATACAAAGGGATTGTGTCTAGAATTAGGGGTGTCATTTTCCCTCTTTACTCAGTCCTCATTAGGCCATTAGAATTAGGGGTGTCATTTTCCCTCTTTACTCAGTTCTCATTAGGCCAGTCATGTCCTGCATCTGTCTAGACACATGCAACAACTGGAATGTCCACAGAGATATCTTACTAGAAGGATACAAGGCCTAAACAACATGTCCTTCATGGACCAACTCAGTATGGCCCGCAAGAGCAGCTAGCCTAATACTTACCTATGAATCGATGAACCTACGGACCAGACACTAATCTAGTTAACAAATATACCAGTTAAATAAATGAGACAAAAATATGAGTCTGGGGCATGAGATCCATTTTCCTGTAGGGAGGTGAAGTTTCAGTGTAAGTTTTGTTGGAATGTAGGAATCGCATCTCCTGTACACAGCAGTACTATGTCATTCTGTATAGTGCAGTGTCCTTGTATTGTGGCCATAGTGTGAGACGTGATTTACAGATACACTGAAAAGCAGAAGACCAATGGCTAACCCCTTACTACACTCTTCTTACTACTGGTTCCGATTGTAAAACATGGTTGGCCTTTAGGAAAGTTTTGAGATCTGTTGGTGAAATGTGCAGAGTAATGCAAGAGAAACTGCTGGACATAACATTATTTTTAAATATAATTTTTGATAATAACTAAGAATCTACAATGTCAAAGGCCTTAAACTGTGCAATTAATACTAGTTACATAGGTTCATAGGTAGGTACTAGGCTATCGGCCCAAGGGCCTACGTAAGCCTAGCCAGCAAGGTTCCATAGCTTACGCCACCCAAGAAAGTTATTTTCCTGTGCTACTGTCCAGCAGAGACACAGAAGTGATCACCAGGGTGTATTTACTATTTCCCATCCACTCATCGAGATTTTTCTTGAAGAGTGCTAATGAACTTTGCTATATACATATATGAATATATATAGTTTGTTTTTTGCTGCGCATGTTCTGTCAATTTATTAATATGTACGATGAAATCCCTGTTGAGCTTCAATTATGATGGATAACTGTGACATTTATTGCTGATGCATTTCATGTTTCAACATCTAAAATAGTGGCTTAAGCAAAGATATGGATCAATGGTTTTTAGTTACATTTTGAGGACTTCCTCTGTATAATGGTATAACAATATAAGCATTCCATGGCTTTGGTACAGTTCTTTTAGCATTTATATTCATCTAGTTAAGATTGCTAAAGACATATGTAAGAATTATAGTCATTTTTAAAGATAGTTTGGAAATCTCTGAACATTTACTTGACAATTTACAAAGTCGAAGATGTTGGAGAATGTGAGGATACCTCAAGTAGTTTCACATATTATTCTAGAAAATATGAAAGACTATATAGAATGTGTATAACAAAAGAACATGTATATGTAATTAGAGATAAGGGAAGCTACCCTAGAATCTTCTTGGACAATTCTCTTGTCTATATGGAAATGTGTCCATTAGGATAGCAGCAAGAGTTAGACACTGAAGATTTCCAGTTCACTGGTTACAGCAACATAAACGGGATGAGATGATGAGACAGTGAAATGATTTATTAAGGGAATTGGAAATGCAGGATGCAGACCTCGGGAGGGGTTGGGAAGAGCTGAAGACTGGTTTCAGGGGAAGAGTAATGGACCAGGAGAAAAGGTGGTAGGACAACAGTGTGAGGTTCAATAAGTACAGAATAACAAGAATAAAAGAACTTCAAAATATAAACTGGCTATATTAGAAGTATTGAATATAGTAACAAAAAAAAAAAAAAACAACTGGAACTGAGATCGTTAGAAAAGGGTGGGAGCAAACTAAATAGGAAAAAATTGGAATTGTGGGAATAATATATACAGTGGAGGAATGAGGTTTAAAAGAAGGCAGAACTTAAATGAGCTATATAATGTTTGGCTGAAAATGACTGGGTAGATTATAAGTGATGTATAATGTTTGCAACGTAGTGTGTGTCAGTGTGGTTTGTGATGTAAAATGCTTGCAACTAGGATAGTGTTGGTGTAGTTAGTCAATCATACATTTATATAAATGAAAACAATGTCATAAGTGATGGTTTAATAAAGATGTTTCCTGCTTAAAAAAAGGGTCAGGAAATTAATAATTTATGTAATGCTGCTTAGGTTATATGATATAAAGAAGAAGGTAGTGAGCTAAAAGAATTAGAAATAAATTTCTTGAACACTTGCAAGACACAGTAGAAAGAAAACTGGTAGCAATAAAGCAACCATTTTTTGAGAACACACCTAAATTACTGAAGCATATAGATTAAAGATTAAGACAGCAGAAACTGGGGTGAAAGGTAGGGAAATCAGAGATAATGAAACTAAGAAAGAAAAGGAATAAATATTCATAGTTTTTACAAGAAGCTGTATACAAAACAGGATGAAAGAAGAAGAAATTGGTTTAAGAAATTAAAAAGCTTCACGCAGGATATCAAGATGCCCAAAACTGATGAGGAGATACATAAACAAGTGATGAAACCCATACAAGAAGGGAAAATAGATGAATAGCTAAGAAACAAGCAAAGTTAAATTCCCAAGGGAATGATGGGTTACCAGTGGAAGTATGGAGGGCATGTAAAGAGGATTATTGCGATATGCCATAAAATGTTTAATGTTATATTAAAGGATAGAAAGATTCCCCATTCATAGAACAAATTGGTAGCAATGACTATATTAAATTAGAGGAGAAAGCCTGGTACTTCAAAATCCTATCATCCAATCCCAGTTTTAAATCACAATTACAAGGTTTTTGTAGTAATACTTGCTAAAGGATTAGCCGAGACTTAACAATAATAGGTTCATAGGTAGGTACTAGGCTATCTGCCCAAAGGCATTTATAAGCCTAGCCAGAATGTGTTGGCTTTCGCTGCCCCCTTAGATTAGTTCCCTGTGCCACTGTCCAGCAGAGCCATTGAAGTGATCCCTGGGGCAAACTTTCTGTTTCTCATCCACTCATCAAGGTTTCTCTTTAAGAGGATTAGCGAGGAGCTCTGCCTAATGTAGACTGGAATCTTGTTCCAGAGCATGGGAAATCTCTGGGACAGGAATCTATCCCTCCAGCACATCCTATTTATTGTTGTCGTGAGGTTTAGATCCCTGGAACATGTGGCTCGAGGGGATATGGTGGAGCATATCCATCAATTCTGGATTGGACATGGCCTTGTATGTCAGGCAGAGATCACCTCTGAGTAGGCGGTATGCAACTGAGTACAGCTGGAGTTTCTTCAGTCAAGCTGCATAGGGCATCTGCTTGAGGCCAGTGATCCTCTTGGTGAGGTACTTCTGTGGTCTTTCCAGTTGTTGCAGGTGTCTTGTAAGGTACATCCCAAATGGGGCATTGCACTCTATGATGGGTCTGATGAGTGATGCATAGAGGGGCCCAATGACCTCTTTCAATCTGGATGCAAACCCTTTTGTGATTAGATGGCCCACATAGAAGGATTTTCTAACCACTTTAGCAATGTGATTATCAAAGGAGAGGTTACTATCTACTTGGATCCCCAGATCCCTTATTACATCTTTTGTATTTAGGGGGTTACCACCTATGTGGTAGTTTGTGGGTACTTTGTTTTTCCAAAGGAGATGACTATGCACTTTTTGGCATTTAGTTGGAGTCCATGGTTTTGATACCAGGTATCTGTCTCAGTGAGACCCTTTTGGAGGATGTCTGTCAGCTGGAGAGTCAATTATAGCCCCTAGTTTGCAGTCGTCTGCGAACTTGGTCAGACATAGTCCTCCTGTGGTTGCCTGTACCTCTGAGAAGTATATACCGAACAGGAGGTGTTCTAGGACTTAGCCCTGGGGAACTCCACTTGTAACCGGTTTAGAGTCAGACCTAGCTCCCACAACTCTTACCATGTGGGTTCTGTCTGTGGGCCAGTTGGCAACCCATCTTGTGACACAGGGGTTTATGTTTAGGCTGTTGAGCTTGTCTATAATACCTGAGTGGGGAATGATGTCGAAGGCCTTTGCGAGGTCTAGGTAGGTGGTGTGGACCACCTTTCCCTCATCTATAGTCTTGGCAACTGTCTCAAAGTCCACCAGGTTTAGGAGGCATGATCTGCCCTTAACAAAGCCAAACTGGGTAGGGTCCAGAGTTTGGAGGTTCCCAATATCTCTGTTAATGAGATCCATGATGATGCGCTCCATAGCTTTGCAGACCAAGCTAGTCAGGCTTATAGGGCGATAGTTCCCGGGGTCCGTTGTGGCTCAACCTTTGTGGAGCAGAATAACCATTGCTGTACACCACTCTGTGGGCATGTAGCCTGTGGAGAGGCTGAGTTTAAACAGTGTGTTTAGGTGAGGGGTTAGTTCATCTTTGAGCTCATGTAGGACACAGCCTAGGACACCATCTGGTCCCATTGATGCTGTGTTTTTTGGCTTTGGAGAGGGCTGTTGTAACCTGATTGTCTGTGATTTCAGGGGCACTACATTCTTTTGGTATAGTTATGGGCCCTTTTGGGTGTGAGAGGGGGTGAAGTCTGCACTGAACCTGTCTGCCAGGATGTTGGCTATATCGGTAAGTTCAGTGTATTTTGTGCTATTCTGCACTAACTTCGAGCAGATCTGAGAATTGCCACTTAGATTCTTGACATAGCTAAAGAATGCCTTGTGGTTATCTTTGGAGTCCATGGAAATTTTCTTCCGAAGCTAGCCTTGGATGATTTTATGAGGGAACATAGTTTCTTGCTGATACTGATCAAGGATGTCTTCCCTTTTTGGGATTTTACTATTTTCTGTACTAGTTTCCTCCTTCTATTGTATAGCTTGTTTATGGCAGGGGTCCACCAGACTGGTTTCCTTTTCTTGGAGGAGAGCATCTTGGTTTTGTTTGGGATAGCATGATCCATGCATTCTAGTAGGTGCCCGTAGAGTGCATTAGTAAAGGATTTTGCAGCTTGGACAGCGTTATCCTTTAGCATGGGGGCTTTGAAACTTCCCACCTTGGTCTTAAGTAATGTAAAGTTTGCTTTTGAAAAGTTTTTCATGGTGGTTTCTTTGACCAGGGGTGGTGGCGGAATGTGGATATCCAGAATGATTAGTTTATGGTAAGATCTAACCAGTGAGGGGTTGACCTCTGTTGTGGAACACCAGTCGCCCATGTTGGTGATGACCAGGTCCAATATGTTGTCACCTCTGGTGGGGGTGTTGACCAGTTGATCCAGGGTGTTTGAGTTTATAAATTCTAGGAAATGTTGGGCAAGGGAGTTTGTACTTGAGTAGTTCTCCCAGTTAATGTTTGGATAATTGAAATCATCCAATATCAGGGTGTTTGGTAGGACATTTATGTTTCTCAGTGTTTCTAGAAATGTGGAGTGGGGTTCCTGGGACATGGTGAGTGATCTGTAGCAAGCTATAATTTGAATAGCAGTTTTGCCCATTGTTAGTTGCACGTGGATGATCTCTGAAGCATCGTGCTGTGTCACTAACCTGGAGGTTCATAAGTTCATAGGTTTGGTACTAGGCTATCAGCCCTAGGGCCTATACAAGCCTAGCCATAACAGTTCCCTGGCTATTTCTTCCCACACTATTTACTTCCCCTGGACCCCTGTCTAGCAGGGTGACTGACGTGATCCCCGGGGTGAATTTTCTTTCTCCCATCCAATTGTCAAGGTTCCTTTTGAAGAGGACCAAAGAGGCACTTTGTGGATATCCTTGATGACTATGGGTACTCCCCCGCCTTTTGTATTTCCGTCCATGTTTTGTGGCCAAAATGTATGGTATGAGTTGTGGCCTGGTAGTGCTGGGGTGCTGTCTGGAGCCTTAAACCAGGTTTCTGTTACAGCACATATATTGATTTTTTCCATACTGAGGAGTGCCTTGAGTGCGTGCATTTTGAGGTTTAGACTTCTGGCATTGAGTAGCATTACCCTCAGTTTTTTGTTACTTGTGCTCTTTAGGGTGGTGGGTGTCTTTTTTGAGCCTTGCCTAAAAAAGGCACTATGGAGGTCGCAAGAGCCTTGGCCAGTATTCGAAAGCCTAAGGGTGACTGGTGCAAGCCGTCTCTAAGCAGTGTGGCTTGTCGAGCATGTCATCCCAGGCTGACAGACACTGGATCCCCTTTAAATGACACCAGAAGCTTAGCCAATTGTTGAAATTGATAATTTTTTCTCTATACCATGGTATCATTCTTGGTGAGGGCAGGATGCTATTCAGGGTCAGGGTTATATCGGCCTGGGCTACGTGATCCAAGAGCTCCTCCATGTCTCTTTTTTTTCATGTAGTCCAGGGAGGTACGGCTCAAGTCATTCACACCAACATGGGCAATGACAGAGCCATATTTGTACTTGTTCTGGAGTGACCTGAGTGCTTGTGTTATGTGGCGGATTCTGGCACCCGACAGACAGCTGACAGTAACCTTTTCCTTGTTCAGCCTAGTGAGTGGGACGTCAGTGTGCCTGACTATAGAGTCACCTATTACTAGTGTGTCAGTTATGTTATTCTGTCTTAAGGGCTGTGATTGCATGGGTTGCCTGTGTACATGAGGCAATTGTAACATTGTCTCAAAATGCCCAGATTCACCAGTTGGACCAGAGAGTACACCTTTAACTGCCCTTTGGTACAGTAAACTGTTTTACTGATTGGCTGGTAAGGCCAAATAGAGAGCCTTGTCCTTCTCTACAGTATAGAGGGGTCTAGTGCGAAGGTTTATTAGTGCTTGCTATGAGTTTTGAGCAAGTGCCAGGATGAGAAGTGAATGGTTTGAGTGCTTAAGTTGAAAGTTTGTCTAGTTCCAAGGAAAAAATTGAAGAGTAGACTTTGTGGAGCTGGGAATAGTTATACCCTAGCTAACTGGCTCTGCCTGGCGCGCAAAACCGCGCAAATGCAAGTTTTATAGCAGGGAAATGAAAGAGATAGAAATTAGCCCAAAATGGCCAATAAACTACTAATTTCTGGGCTGAAACCACTCTTCCAGGGGCAGATAGGCTGCTCAAAGCTCCCTCTCTCACAGTGAACAGAGAAACTTCCTTCTATCCAAGTAAGGTATGGGCAAACACAGAAACTTGTAACAGCTCTGAATTCAGCACTAACTTGAAAACTGGACTATACTAGCTTAGAAAGGTGGGAAAACAAGTATATGTTTTGTTTTTTTCAGAAAATAAAGCAGATACAATAAAAAAAAACATTTTAAATGCACAGAAATGGCTATCACACTCGAGTGTGTAGCCTACAACAGTTAAACAGGTAATTTAAACACAAAAACAACTTTGTTAAAGTGCAGGCAGTAAAATAAGTATACTACGTAGCTGAAACGAGCTTTTTAAATCACAAAAACTCTGGAAAAATTGGCGTTTTAGGCGGAATTAGCTAAAGGCAGCAAGAAAATGCAGAAAAATGATACTTAATCACTCCAGTGTCTCTCTTGTCTCTGCTGCTGCAGAACTCTGAAGGGCACCAGGCAGGAGCTTGCTGACTTTCACTAACCCCTGCCCAGCTCTTCCAGTGCCCCAGCTACAGCATGAACTGGGGATGTCTGGGTCATAGTCAAGCTTCATCCTTTATACCACAGTGCTCACCTCTATGGAGTAATTCTCAGATTTTAGGTCAGTAGAATAAAATGAATGAATAGAATTGTATATATTAGCTACATAAAGCAGCCCAACATTTATCCAAAGTATCACGACCTAGTATTGCCCAAACCTTTTTTCCAGTCTCTCTTAGAGCCTTGGCCAGCTCTGACATAATTGTTCAGCTGGGCCAATGTAGCTATGTAAGAAACAGGCAAACCCTGGATAATATTTTGAAAATGCATACCATATGACTGGAGGCAGAAAGGATGAGGAAACCACTGCTGTTAATTTAGTTTTAATTACCTGAGGATCAGGAATATCTTGAACTTCCTTGACCTGAAGTGTGTGTATAACTTTACGGCATAATTGTTATAAAATGAAATTTCAACTTTAGGGTCTCAAATCAGCATATTTATCACTGGAGGGTCTGTATTTTGTTAGTGCTTTAACACTTCTGCTTTTCTTGTGTAACAGTCATAATTGGACTAACTTGCCTGTAGAACTAAACGCCAGATTAAGGAGTATTTGTTTATTTAGAATAAGTCTTCAAAGGCTATTAAACTTAATAACTAGAACTCACTGATATTAGTAAATGCCTACCACTTAATTCCTGTATACTAGAATATAATATAAGGCAATGTGTTTCTGGATTCGATTTTCCCGCTACTTTAGGCCACTGCTTTCATTAGTTACATCCCATATTAAAGATGCAACAGATTTTTTTTTGTCTCAAGTACAGACAGAACATGATCAGTACGTGTGTACCTTTTGACGCAAAATCTTTATGTACAGCTATATCACAAGCAGCATTTAGTTGTGCTACATGAAATTTAATGGCTTTCTGGGTGCAACTCACAGAAATTGTTCTGAGAAAAAATCTCCCAGATTCTTTTAGATATCTGGCACACTGTGCTTGCAGTATTTACCTCATTATATGTATATTTTTTCCTGTGGTATTTGGAAGTAAAATATTTATGTAACTCTACAAGTTTATTTGGGCATGACTGCAATTTCATTTATTTATTTATTTATTGACATTTGTTTTCCAGGAAGGTCTGACTTGGTAATAAATAACCATTTTCAGCAGAGGCCCGGGGAGAAATCTCTAGAGAGTTAGAGATCACCCAATAAAACAGTAGTATAGCTGTGATTAAAAACTCCATATATGCTTACAATTTGCATAGGATACAATAAAGCATGAGTTGCCAACAGTGATGGAAATAAAAATAAAAAATAATAATAAAATAACAAATATGACAATCAGTATATACCAAAGTATAAGAAGTATAGTCTATTATGCTAGGAAATAAATTAAATAAAAAAAAATAAGCTAAGAAGCCCCCCAAAAAAAAAAAAAAATTGGGAGAGTGCAAGTCTTGAAATGTACAGGTTGATAGTATGAGTAGCATAGCCGGCTTTAGGCATCAGGGAACCCTACAGTCACTGAGGGACCTCTATTCCTGGGGGTAGGGTTCCCAGCCACAGCAAGTTATCTTAATATTTTGTCAAACCAACAAAAGATAGCACAAGAATCTTGTATACTTAATAAAGTTACTATTTTGTCAGGTTTGAGCATTAAGTCTTGGGCACAACTTCTGTCTTCTTTGCAAGAATAAAAAAATAAGACAAATTATTTTCTTACTTATGATTTTTGTTTAGGCCACCACTGGATTAAAAGGTTGGGAAAATTCCTTAAAATATATCCCAGAGCAACTAAATCCCCTATGGCTTCTGGGGGCACTAGCTTAATTGAGTTATTTCCTAAATGGTTATTACTGTGCTGTCTTGGTCAGGAAAGGGATGTTTAAAGGATGCAAAGGAAATGAAAGCTGAACAGCAACCGAGAATTTCTTTCCTTAATCATAATTTCTTTTCAAACCATCATTTTCTAAAAAGGTTGTGTAAAAAGAAAAAAACAAATTTAAAATGCACTTCAGAACATATAGAAAGGTATGGCTTCTTGAAAAAGCTGATGAGTAAGGCAAAATGTGAGAAAAGGAAGAAAAAAGTAATGTGTATGGTATGGGGAGCAAAAGATGAGAAAAAACAGAAGGGAGGACTGGAGGGTGTGTGGGACGGGTGCTGAAACAGCAGGTCATGCTTGGGACACCAGTTCACCTAATATCAGACCTGTACATAGAGTAATTGTAATATATCACTGTTGCAACTAAATGTCAATAACTATGAATGTCCCTTTGTGAGATGGGCCAACATAGTGTGGTACGTAGGTTTGTTGTAATGTAAGCTCATTGTAGCTACATGTCAGTCTGTGCATACTACACCTAAACCAAGGTTGCTTAGAAGGGGTGGCAGTGACAGGGTGATACTTAGACTGGAAGTGCCTAGGGGTCCCCCAACTTGACATTTGCTGGGAGCCCCCAAAATACTAACAGTGGCCCTGGGTATGGGGTTTGAGCATGAGCAAGTGACTTAATTAAGCATACTGCCATCAGTAATAAGAGCATTACACAGACAAAAAGTTCTGTTTGAATTAAATCCATGCTGTGAGTAATGCTGGTTGAGTTAGTTCACTTCTTGCATGTGTATATTCCTGAAATGCATCCATAAATGCTAGTTCTCCCAACACACAGAGTACATGCAAAGGAAAACTGCTGTGTCTTTCTAGCTCTGTTCCAGTGAAATTCATGCTGCATTAATGCTGGTTCTTTCAAGTAACTTACTTCTCCAATTTGGGAAATGCAGGCAATTAAAATATCATGCATGTGTGTTTGCTCCATCTCACTTGCTGGATCAGGAACAGGAGCTGCTTAATGTAGCAGGCACACAGCAAATATTAAGTAGGAATTTTTTTTAATTAAATTAATGTTGTGACTGTGCTCTTCTGCCAGCACTGGGCCCTAGGCAGCTGCCTAGGTAACATAGTGCTGGAGCTGGTCCTTAGTGTAAAGACAGGGCATCATTCATAATCTCAACCTATGCCACACAGTAAGGTTGTGATAGTGAAGAAAAGACTGCATTCAGACAACAGTTGCAGCCCCTACTAGGTAATACAGGACATCAATTGATGTTGATAATGGGTAACCTGAAAGCACATATCAGAACAGACAGACAGAACAGGACACAATGTCTGCCTTAGTCCACATGAGTAGGGCAACAGGAATAAAGAAGGGACCTTCTTTTTGGTAAATGGATTGATGGTGGCCAACACATAGTTCAGCAAGAGAGACAGTCACAAGATAGCATACAAGAGTGCCCAACATGCATCTCAGGCAGACTTCCTCTTAGTAAGGTAAGGGCACTGGGATAGAATCAGCAATTGTAAAGCCATCCCCAGTGAAGCAGTCAACTCACCACATAAGTCATTGTTTGCCACAATCAGATACATGCAGTGGTCAGAGACAGCTCTAAGGTCAACAGAGACTAGGCTGAAGACCTAGAAGATGACTGGAGAGAAAGCATAAGAGTGCAAGGAATTACACAGGGCTCTAGCACAGTGGAAAGAGCAGAAAGTAGGTGGAGTTGAAGAAAGAGAATGTATGATAAGGGTCTATATTAAGTGATCAGATGGCCAAATAGTCGAACACGTAATAGTCGACCCATAATAATCGAGCCGCCACAATGTTGAATGGAAAATAAAAAAAAAAAAACACCCAAACAAACAATTTAAACACTCTATGCAGGGGGCAAGCCCCCCTGCACCCCTCACATGCCCCACTACTTAAATATACCAACTCTGAGATCGCACTACAGTGCAGACAATGGAAAACTTCCATTTCTGCTCTGTACGGAGATCTCCATTGAACTGTTCAACATTTTAGCAGTTCGATTATTATGGGTTGACTATTACGTGTTCGACTATTTGACCATTCGATCACATAATATAGACCCGTATGATGAACTTCTAAGATGGCTACACACTGATCAACAGCAACTTCAGCTCTACAGGGTGAAACTGAGAAAAGGAGTACCATTGAAATGTTTTTTTTTCATAAAATTCAGTTGTTGGCTAGTAAATACACTACCTGTATGACAGCAAGGAAGACATTTGGAAAACGTGAAAGAAAATCAGCTAGAAAAGGTGAAGAGAAAACACTGTCTTAAAAGCATTCTGCAGCTGCTCAACAAAAAGCAGTTAAAGATTCACCTTTGGTTGAAGAGATAGCTTCCAGTTATCAAGAGGAAAAAATAAATCAAATGCAATGAGAGGTAATTAAAATAAGCAAAACATTAAAGGAATACATAATTTAAAACAACAAAAAGCTGGAAAATATAGAAGAACCTTTAACTAGTCATTCAGATGAATTGATAAAACTGCAAAAATCAGAGGCTGACAAGAAGAAAAAGTTGTCTGAATATGAGGCTTTTCAAGAAGAACTGTTTATAAAAATAGTAGATTTAGAAAACAGTGCACATAGAAAACCTTAGATTTTCTGATGTACCAGGGAAACTGGAAGGAACAAACTATATTAATTTTATGAAAGTACAAATAATCAACTGGACTGGTGTTCCACAACAGAATTTGTTAATTGAAAGAGCACATCAATTGTATGCTCCAATCCTGGCCACAAGAAAGCAGTCAAGATCTTTATTAGTAAAGATGCAATCATACCAGCAGAATGAGTTGATTCTGACAAAATTGTGGCAGAAGGACAAAGTATTAAAAAGTGGAAGCAGCAGAGTGTTTGCAAAAAAGATTATTCACTCTACATCAGGCAGAAGATAAGCAAATATATCCCACCAATCAAAAAATGTTGAGAGGCAGGTACGAGATTCAAGCTGCTATATCCAGTTGTCTTCAAAGTGTTTTTCCCCCGGAGGATTAAAGCAATTTTTTTGTCATAGAACAGGTTAAGGAGGAAATAAAAAACTTTATCTAACAAACAGTGAGTCAGCAAGCAGAATGGGACTCTGCTTCTCAGTCTGCTGTTGGGAAGGTTTGTAGAGAGACTTTGCTAGTGAAAACTTTTCCAATGTTCCAAAAGAAAATGCTTGAGAGACAGAAAAAAGTACATGAGTAGTAGTAGTAAAATTAGCAGTACCTTGGACTTGAACCAGAGTCTGGAGATGAGAGATGGAGATGAACAGGAAAACAACCCGCAATTCTGAAATTAGCGAATAAATGGAAGAATATAAAGCATCTTATCACATTTGTGAAATATGGCTTTGAAAGAAAATGTGGCACAGAATCATTGGACTTTTGTTAACTTTATTGGACTTGTGGGTGGACTGTAAAGCATATAACCTACTTTTTGTCACTGATGTTTAGAAGGAGACACAAAGCGGGAAACTGTAAATAAAACAATGTTTGTTCTTGTTAGTATTTATATAAACATTTTATGATAGAAACTACATGTTATACAGTAAAACAGTTTTGTGTAGTGTGTAGTCGGGTATTGCAAATGTGGGGTATTTTTAGTGACTATTGTATGTGTTAAAGATATTAAACTAAACAAGTACTTTTTTAGTTGTAAGAAATATAGGGTTTACAGAGTAATAAGAGGAAAAAATAAGAGAAAAAAGCTGGACAAAAGCAAGTTTAATATTCACATGATGTGATCTTGAGCTGCTGGGGTGGGGTGTGAAAGTGCAGTGATTATAAGTAGAATTAGGATATTTTCTCTTATTTTACAAGGGTGAATGTCAGTATTTCTATATTTGATTTAAGCTGTTTTTGTAACCATGTAGGCTTTAAAAATGAGGCAAAATGATGAAAGTCATGAGAATGCTAAGCTTTGAACAACTGCAAAAATATTAGCTTGTTTGTTTTCCACTGTCAAATGTTCAGTGGAGTCGAGATGTCTGCAGCTGAGGGCAGCTGTGCATTCTTTTCTGAGTGAAATT
Organism: Protopterus annectens; assembly: GCF_019279795.1. NCBI lineage: Eukaryota > Metazoa > Chordata > Ceratodontiformes > Protopteridae > Protopterus > Protopterus annectens. The sequence continues at coordinate 1,185,191,574 of NC_056743.1, read as the reverse complement.
TACAAAGAGTCATTGCTGAGTACATTTCCATAGACAGAAACTGGTGCAGGTGCAAGCAGTTAATCTTGATAATTCTGAGCATTCTTTGCTGAGGGAAATGTAAAATTTAAAGGTACAATAGCAAGCAATTCATTGGGCGGCCACGGTGGTGCAGCGGTTAGCGTTGTCGCCTCACAGCAGCAAGAGGTTCTCTGGTTCGATCCTTGGCTGGGGTGCCTTCTGTGCGGAGTCTGCATGTCCTCCCTGTGGTTGCGTGGTTTCCTCCGGGTGTATGGGTTTCCTCCCACATCCCAAAGACATGCTGTAGGTGGATTGGGCACTCTAAATTGGCCCTAGGTTTGAGTGCATGTGTGCGCCTTCTGTGGAAGGTTGGGTGCCAGGCTGGCAACTCGACACTGTAAAACTCCACTGCCAATCATGAGCGGACATGTGATCCACTGTGACGACCCCTAACTGGGAAAAAGCTGAAAGAAGAAGCAAGCAATTCATTGAAAAAATTAAGTTTGAAATTATGCAAACTGAATAAGAGGTTACAACCTCCCTGTCAGTCTTAATGCTTTAATGCTATTAACAGAACAGTGTACAATTTAGGTTTATTAAAGATAGCAAGTGCACTTTTTCTTAAGGCTAAAGTTAATGTTTTCTGAAAGCATACAAGCTGCCTTTCATATCCGGGAGTGGAAGAGAGATAAGAAAGGAACAATCAGGAATCAGTGTAAGTGGTAGCACAGGCTGTAGCATGTGCGTTAGCATGGATAGCCTTAATTTTAGATTAGGTAACGCCTGTTTGTACAGCCATCAATTTGGGGCAATTCTTCCTATCTGGAGGGTTCAACTTCATGTTTTGAAGATGTGCATAGTTGTGTGTGTTTCTTCCAAGTTAATAGCAGATGGGGGTGTTTTATATTTTGTTTTTTGTTTGATGGTATTTATTAAAACAAAAAGTTTTGAACAATGTGACACAGGGTCAAATGGAGATGTGAAGAAACAACTGTACCAAAGATCATCCTACCAAATATTAGTATATGCATGTAACACAAAAACTTGACAAACACATTCAAAAAAACGGTCATGTATAATAGGTGGGAACAATAGCCTTTTATCATGATGGCTATGCTGTCCATATCCTGGAATGTGAATGGCCTTACAGGTATAGATTAAAAGAAAAGAGCACTGAATTCTATTAAGTGTGGAGTGCAAATAGCAATGCTGCAGGAGACGCATTTAGAAAGAAATGAGCAAGTGAATTTGAAAAAGAAAGGATTTTAGAATGGATATTCAGATAACTATCAGTGACAAAGGAAAAGGGGAGTAATTATACTAATTGCTACAGGGGCTACAGTAGTGATGGAGGAGGGGAAAAAGACAAAAATGGTAGAGTTGTGGTACAAAGGGGCTATTGGAAAATGAGGAGGATTACAATGGCATGTATTTATATTTCAGTAGAAACTGCTATTATGGAGCTGAAGAGGATTTTAGGAGAAATAATCAACTTTCCACAGGGAATATTATTTATAGGTGGAAACTGAAATTTGATTTGCATTGGCAAGGATGTATCGGGGGGACCTAGAAGGGAAAATATAACAAAAGAAGATAGATTTCTGATGAAATTTATGAAAATATGTGGTATGGAAGATATGAATTCAGTAATGGAACTCGTACAGAATGTACATATTATTCCCCAAGGTACAAGTACTGTATTAGACTACATAGAAATTGTATTTCACTGTAACGTGCATTTAATTGAAAGCTTGACACACATCCAATAACTATTTCTGATCATGCACCAATAAAAACTAAGTGCAGTGTAATGAAGTAAAAATAAGACATTGGTGCCTTCCCACCTACCTGTTAAAATAAGAAAGGGTAGAGGAAATTATTATAGGGTTATGAGGGAAACTATATCTACTGACTGGGATAAAATGAAAATGGAGTTTAAAAACAGGGTTGAAATAAAGAAGTTAAGAACTAATAGAAATTACTTAGAGGGGCTGACAAATGTTAAAGTATTGCAGAATAAAGGGAATCTCACATTACAAGAGGAAGAGCAAATGCAGAGTGCTAAATATAAAATAAGGGAGTATCTACATAATATCCATGAGTTTAGAAAGATTGCAGCTAAGCTACTATTTCTGATAATTCCAGAGCACAAAAACTTTTAGCACAATGACTCAAGCAACAGAACATTAAAAGGGTTGTTGCCAAACTTAGGGAATCTATAACAAGAAAAATAACCAGAGATCCTGTGCAAGTTTTAGAAGTATTATGGAGATTTTATGAAAATTTGTATAAAGCAGAGAAATGTGGAAACCCATAAATATTTCTATTTGTACTCTTTCTTGAAGACTTAATTATGGCAAGGTTACAGGTAGAGGAGGCTTAACAACTAACAGTTAAGATAGGAGCTGATGAGATAAAAGCAGTGATGTATAATCAATCTTCAGGAAAGTCACCAGGAACAGGTGGTATTCATATGGAAGTTTGGAAATTAGAAGGGAAGAAAGGGATAAGGATCTGAAAGATTTTGTTTTAACAGCATTTTAAAAGAAGGGGAAGTACCAACATCTTGGAAGAAAGCTGTGGTGGCTGTGTTACATAAAGATGGCAAAGACCCTTCAGAGCCAGCTTCATATAGACCAATTTCAAGTTTAAACCATTATTAGAAAGTGTTTGTCTATACTACATAAAAAACTAGCAAAGATGTTGCCTAATTGATAGATATGGATCAGTGTGGTTTTGTGGAGAAGAGGTAAACATATGACACCATAACAAAACAACGATGATCAAGACAGAAGTAGAATGTAAAAAAATACCTTTGTTGTTGGTGAGTCTTGATGCAGAAAAAAGCATTTGACAGAGTATATTGTTCCTCTATTTGCTAAGTTTTTCTGCATAGCCACCTATTTTGAGCATTTTCTGGCTTGTTAAACTTGATTTCTGCTTTAGTAACTGTATTTAGAGCACAACCTAGAGCTGTTTACTGAATTTCCTGTTTGCACTTATTTTTAAAATCATTTGTTTCTCAAAACTTGCATTTTATCTGTCTTTGGCCTAGCACTCTTGTGTGGGGTCATTTACTGCACTGTTATAACTTGCTGATACTTGTGAACCTCTGCTATCTCTGAAAAAAGCAAAAAAACAAAAAAAATCTTGCTTTTCCCACTTTTCTGAGATTTAAAAAAGTTCAGTTACAGGCTTGCTGTTCTTGAACTGTTTGTAAGTTTCTGTGAGGCCATTTTTTGCTTTGGCTGAAGGGAAGTCTCTCTGTTGATCAGTGGCAGTGAAAAACATTGAGCAGCCTGCCTGCCCCTGTGGGAGTGGTTACTGACTTGAAACTGTAGTTTTATTGGCCATTTTGGGTCAATTCCAAAACTCCTTCATCTTCCTCTCTTAAAACCCTCTTTTGCGTGGTTTTGCACGTTTTTGAGCATAGCGCAACAGCGCGCAGTGCCGCCTAATTGGGTTTAAACTATTCCTGGCTCCACAAAGTCTGCTCTTCACTTTTTCCCTTAGAACTGCTCTATCTCTCAATTTAAACACCATATTCTCATTCTAAGGCCCTTCACTGGTCTAATTAAGTAATCCTACAAGTTAGCACTATTAAACCATAAGCACTACTTACTCTTATACTCTCTACGATTACCCTGTCCTCTATTGGTCCGTCTTAAATTCAGTTTCCCTATATTACTCTAGCATGTCCAAAGGTCAGTCAATGGTTTCCTCTCCAGTCCAGCTGGTGAATCTGGGAATTCTGAGGCAATGTTACAACTGTCTCATGTACACGGACAACCCTCTCATCCTCCAAAACAGGTTCAAATATATGTGAGAGATGCAACTATTTAGCCAAACTGGAGGCTGAGCTCTCTCATCTCAAAACTGGTTTAACCAGCCAGGAGGAGAAGGTAACCTCACACAATACAATTCCAGTATCACATAGTCCCACCACATAGCGAACCAAACACATAAATACACAAAAACATACTCGGAGGCTCTAAATAAAAATCTACCTAAGCAACAGAGACCTCCAAAGCAGACATCCAAGCAAATGTTACCTCAAAGCAAAACACGCACAACACATAACCCACAAAGTCAGTGTGCCAAGCAGCCACAGCCCTTAAGGCTAAATAACACACCTGATACTCTTGTAATAGGTGACTCTATTGTCAGACACACTGACGTCCCGCTCACCAGGCTGAATAAAGAGAAGGTCACGGTGAGCTGCCTGTCGGGTGCTAGGATCCGCCACATAACGCAAGCACTCAGGTCACTCCAAAGCAAATACAAATATGACTCAGTCATTGTACATGCTGGTGTGAATGACCTGAGACGTACCTCAGGGGACTACATGAAAAGAGACATAGAGGAGCTCTCTGATCATGTAGCCCAGGCTGGTATGACCCTGACCTTGAGCAGCATCTTACTCTCACCTAGAATGATGCCAAAGTACAAAGACAAAATGATTGATTTTAACAATTGGCTAAAATTTTGGTGTCATTCAAAGGGGATCCAGTGTCTGTCAGCCTGGGATGACATGCTCGATAAGCCACGTTGCTTCGCCAGGGACGGCTTGCACCTGTCACCACTGGGCTTTCGGATATTGGCAAAGGCTCTTGCCACCCCCATAGTGCCTTTTTTAGGCAAGGCTTAAAAGTCAAACCCACCCCCACAGACAGCACAAGGAACAAGAAACTAAGGGTAATGCTGCTAAATGCCAGAAGTCTTAACCTCAAGATGCACGCACTCAAAGCTCTCCTCAGTATGGAGAACATCAATATCTGTGCAGTGACAGAAACCTGGTTCAAGGCTCCAGAGAGCACCCCAGCACTACCAGGCTATACCTCATATCATGCTTTTCGGCCCCAAAACCCGGACCAAACCACAAAAGGAGGGGGAGTTTCCCTATTTATCAAGGATATCCACACCTCCAGGTTAGTGACATTGCACGAAGTATCGGAGACCATCCATGTGCAACTAACAGTGGGCAAGACTGCTTTTCAGTTCATAGCATCCGACAGACCACCCTCTCAAAGTCAGGAATCCCACTCGGCTTTCCTGAAAACATTGGAGAACATGAAGATCTCTCTGAACACCACTATATTGGGCGACTTCAACTACCCAAACATTGACTGGGAGCACTACTCAAGCCCCAGCACCTTAGCCCAAAGGTTCCTGGAAATTATAAACTCAAATGCTATGGAACAACTAGTCACCACTCCCACAAGAGGGGACAACATACTAGACCTGATCATTACCAACATGGGGACTCTATGCTCCACACCAGAAGTATATCCCTCATTGGTAAGATCAGACCATAAATTAATTTCACTGGATGTCCACATCCCGACCCCACCCCCAGCCCAGAAAACCACAGTGAAAAACTTCTCAAAAGCGTACTTCTCACTTCCCAAAACTGAAGTGGAATCCTTCAAGACCCCAGGGCCAGTGGAAACTATAGCCCAAACTGCAGAATCCTATATAAACGCATTCTACAGACATCTCCAGGAATGGATGAATCATGCTATCCCAAACAAAACCAAGACCCAATCATCCAAAGGCAGGCATCCAGTCTGGTGGACCCCTGCCATAAATAAACTGTACAACAGAAGGAGGAAGCTACTACATGATAGAGCAAAATCCCTAATAGGGAAGGCATCTCTGATCAGTACTAGCAAAAAATTACGATCCCTCATAAAATCCTCCAAGGCCAGCTTCAAGAGAAAAATTGCACAGGACACCAAAGACAATCATAAGGCTTTTTTCAGTTGTTAGAAAACTGGGATGCAACTCCCAGACTTGTTCTGAGTTGATTCTAAATGACAAAAAATACACTGAACCCACAGACATCGCCAATATCCTGGCAGACAGGTTCAGTGCAAACTTCTCCACCCCCTCCCCCCCAAAAGAGCAAGTATCTATCCTGGCAGAGGGCTGCCTCCCAAACATCTCTGATGCTCAGGTGAAGGCTGCCCTCTCCAAAGCAAAAAACACTGCTTCCATGGGACCAGATGGCATCCCAGGTTGCGTCCTACATGAACTCCAAGAGGAACCAATCCCTCAGATAAAACAGCTATACAATCTCAGCCTCACTACAGGATATGTCCCCACAGAATGGCGTACAGCAACAGTGGTCCCACTCCACAAAGGTGGAGCCTCTACGGATCCTGGAAACTATCGCCCCATAAGCCTGACTAGCTTAGTCTGCAAGGCTATGGAGAGGATCATCATAAACAAAGACATTGGGGACCTACAGACACTAGATCCTACCTAGTTCTGCTTTGTCAAGGACAGATCCTGCCCCAGCACTACCAGGCTATACCTCATATCATGCCTTTCGGCCCCAAAACCCGGACCAAACCACAAAAGGAGGGGGAGTTTCCATATTTATCAAGGATATCCACACCTCCAGGTTAGTGGCATTGCACGAAGTATCGGAGACCATCCATGTGCAACTAACAGTGGGCAAGACTGCTTTTCAGTTCATAGCATCCTACAGACCACCCTCTCAAAGTCAGGAATCCCACTCGGCTTTCCTGAAAACATTGGAGAACATGAAGATCTCTCCGAACACCATTATATTGGGCGACTTCAACTACCCAAACATTGACTGGGAGCACTACTCAAGCCCCAGCATCTTAGCCCAAAGGTTCCTGGAAATTATAAACTCAAATGCTATGGAACAACTAGTCACCACTCCCACAAGAGGGGACAACATACTAGACCTGATCATTACCAACATGGGGACTCTATGCTCCACACCAGAAGTATATCCCTCATAATCAGACCATAAATTAATTTCACTGGATGTCCACATCCCGACCCCACCCCCAGCCCAGAAAACCACAGTGAAAAACTTCTCAAAAGCGAACTTCTCACTTCCCAAAACTGAAGTGGAATACTTCAAGGCCCCAGGGCCAGTGGAAACTATAGCCCAAACTGCAGAATCCTATATAAACACATTCTACGGACATCTCCAGGAATGGATGGATCATGCTATCCCAAACAAAACCAAGACCCAATCATCCAAAGGCAGGCATCCAGTCTGGTGGACCCCTGCCATAAATAAACTGTACAACAGAAGGAGGAAGCTACTACATGATAGAGCAAAATCCCTAATAGGGAAGGCATCTCTGATCAGTACTAGCAAAAAATTACAATCCCTCATAAAATCCTCCAAGGCCAGCTTTGAGAGAAAAATTGCACAGGACACCAAAGACAATCATAAGGCTTTTTTCAGTTGTTAGAAACCTGGGATGCAACTCCCAGACTTGTTCTCAGTTGATTCTAAATGACAAAAAATACACTGAACCCACAGACATCGCCAATATCCTGGCAGACAGGTTCAGTGCAAACTTCTCCACCCCCTCCCCCCCAAAAGAGCAAGTATCTATCCCGGCAAAGGGCTGCCTCCCAAACATCTCTGATGCTCAGGTGAAGGCTGCCCTCTCCAAAGCAAAAAACACTGCTTCCATGGGACCAGATGGCGTCCCAGGTTGCGTCCAACATGAACTCCAAGAGGAACCAATCCCTCAAATAAAACAGCTATACAATCTCAGCCTCACTACAGGATATGTCCCCACAGAATGGCGTACAGCAACAGCGGTCCCACTCCACAAAGGTGGAGCCTCTACGGATCCTGTAAACTATCGCCCCATAAGCCTGACTAGCTTAGTCTGCAAGGCTATGGAGAGGATCATCATAAACAAAGACATTGGGGACCTACAGACACTAGATCCTACCCAGTTCGGCTTTGTCAAGGACAGATCCTGCCTTTTGAACCTGGTTGACTTCTTCGAAACAGTCACCAAAGCCATAGATGAAGGAAAGGTAGTCCACACAGCCTATCTGGACCTTGCAAAGGCATTTGACACAATACCCCACTCGGGCATCATAGATAAGCTATCCAGCTTAAATATAAACCCCTATGTCACAAGATGGGTCGCAAACTGGCTCAAAGACAGAACCCACAGAGTGAGAGTTGCTGGAGCCATGTCAGACTCAAAACCGGTCACAAGTGGCATCCCACAGGGTTCTGTCCTGGGACCACTCTTGTTCGGTATATACTTTTCCGAGGTACAGGCAAATGTGGGAGGACTATGGCTCACCAAGTTTGCAGACGACTGCAAACTGGGCGCCATAATCAACTCTCCAGCTGACACAAACATCCTTCAAAAAGGTCTCACAGAGACAGATAACTGGTGCCAGCGCCATGGTTTAAAGCTAAATGCCAAAAAATGTATAGTCATACCCTTTGGCAAAAACAATGTGCCCACAAATTACCACATAGGCGGAAACCCATTAAGTACAGAGAAAGTTATTAGGGACCTGGGGACCCAAGTTGATAGCAATCTCTCCTTTGAAAACCACATTGCCAAAGTGGTTAGAAAGACCTTCTACATAGCCCACCTCATAACGAAGGGTTTCACATCTAGATCAAGAGAGGTAATCGTGCCCCTTTATTCATCCCTCATCAGGCCTATCATAGAATACAATGCCCCTTTTGGAATGTACCTTACCCGACACCTGCAGCAATTAGAAAGACCCCAAAAGTATCTCACCAAGAGGATCAAGGGTCTCAAACAGATGCCATATGCTGCTCTGTTAAAAAAACTCCAGCTCTACTCAGTTGCATACCGCCTACTTCGAGGCAATCTATGCCTGACATACAAAGCTATGTCAAATCCAGAATTAATGGACATGTTCCACCTCAGTAAATCTAAATCCCTTAGAGCCACACGCTTGAGGGACTTGAACCTCAGCACAGAAATAAATAGAACTTGCTGGAGGGACAGGTTCATAACCCAGAGGCTCCCTTCACTCTGGAATAGAATTCCAGTTCATGTGAGGCAGAGCACCTCACTGAATCTCTTCAAGAAGAATCTCGATAGGTGGATGGGGGATTGTAGGTTTGTCCCAGGGATTACTCCCGTGTCACTATTAGACAGAGGCACAGTAAACTAAACCTTAAAAAGGGCACAGTATACTCAAATCAAGGGATGGGGTAAGCCATACAGAATCAGGCTAGGCTTATAATTGCCCCAGGGCAGATAGCCTAGTATGAACCTATGAACCTATAAGCTGGGAGTTTGAGTAGGGTATTGGTAGCATTTGCATTCCCTGATATAATAAATTTATTTAGGCTATATGAAGGATCGGAGGCAAGAATTAAAGTGGGAGGGTTTGTCTCAGATAAGCTGCATTTGAAAACAGGAACCAGGCATCACTGTCTTCTGTCCCCTTTGTTGTTTACTTTATATTTAGAGCCATCAGAAAGAAAATAAGAGATTCAGAAATATAAGAATACTGGTATGGTAATCAAGAACAGTTGACTTTATTTGCAAATGATATTAGTTTGTGCTTGATAAATATAAAAAGGACATCTCAGTGTTGTGGAACATTTTGAGACAGTTTCAAGCTTTTTGTGATATAAAAGTAATGATAATGAAACAAAGGCTGTAACTGTAAATTATGTACCCACAGATAAATTGGTTCAACAATACCCATATGTATGGGGACATGATTAAATGAAGCATTTATGAGTATAGATTAAAAAGGCTTCTGTTATGGCAGCTAAGGATATGTGGGAAGAAACTAAGCAAAAGATTATATAACAATTGAGAAGATGGAAACTCATATTTATGGATGTGGATAGTAAGATATAAGCAGTGAAAATGTTTTGAGTCCTTTTATTCTTGTATACAGGATCAGGCATACTTTTATAAACCCAAGGAGAAGTTGTGGACAATAATTAAGAAAAGAATTGAAGTAATTTAGCTGTGAGGGAAAGAGGGCAAGAGTTAATTGGGATAAGTTGATCCCTCCAATAGAACAAAGTGGTTTAGGTTTACCTGATCTGAAGATCTATTTTAGCGGTACAGAGTTAAGACTTATACGCATAACTGAAGGTTATAATTCAAAGTGGAAAGGGATGATGATGAGGCAAGGGTGGAGTTCAAGAAATAGAGAGGGTGGGATTTTGGATACAGATCCTTAAGGACAATAATAACAACCATACAGAATATTATATTGTTAAAGAAGGAGAAAGTATTTTAAGAACTAAGCCAATATGAGAATGGAGAAAGGGGATTTTGTCAATAGGGATGACTACAAGCAGAGGTACAGAAAATAGGCAAGAGTAGAATGTACTGGAGAAACATGGCAAAGGAACCAAGATATTGGGAGCAAATAATGCAAGCAGGAAAGCCAATAGAGTGGGATGAGGCCAAAAAAGACATTTAGATTGCAAGCTAGAGAATGCCTTCCCTACTAGGGCTTGATCTCATACAGACCAAGAGAAAGGGATAGGGGAATTTTAAGTGAAAGACCTGCTCTGGTACAGCTTTTAGATGAATCTAGAAGAGATGCAGCTGTTAAACAGGTATACTTAGTAGACATATAAAACATTGCATGGTATCTATAAGAATCAATTAGAGGAGGTTAGAAAAGATTAGGAAAAGTGACAGGAAAAGCAATTTACTTGAAAACAATAGGAAGACATATGTTTGGTTCCCAAGTATGCAACCAAGTTCAGAAGGTTTAGGATCTTTGCTTGAAAATGTTTACATAGGTGTTTTTATACCCCAAGCATGCTACAAAGAAATTTTCCTCAGGTAGATGGTAAATGTTGGAGGTGTGATGAGGAAGAAAGAGGTAACTGGGAGCATATATTTTGGGAGTGTAATGAGTTGGCAGATTTTAAAAATTCTGTATAGGGTACACTATCAGATATATTGGGTGAACAAATAGCCTTCAGTAAGGAAATGATTATTTTCAGCAGGGATACAGGATCTGAATTGTCTAGACATAGTGAGGCCTTATTTAATTCTGTTGGCTGCCAAAAAAGGAATTAGTAGAAAATGGAAATCACAAATTACACCAGCTGTATTTGAGGTACTGAATATTATAAAAGAGGAAAATGAACTGGAAGAAGGATCTTTAGGAAAAGGGAAGGAGCAAATTGCATAGAAGTAAATGAAAATTGTGGGAACTATAAATGTGTAATAGTGTTCAGGAGAAGTGAGGGTTAAGGGAAGCCAGGAATTCAGCACTTTTTTGTAATGTTGAACAGACGATAGTAGCAAAGAAAATATATGTGAAGTATACAGTATTTAAATAGAAAAAGTGTTAAGGTTTGTTTTATTTTCTGTTAATATATGTTTGCCTGTGTCTGAAGTGATAATTTAATAAACATGTTTAAAAAAACAATGTGTGAGGATTACAGAACACAGATATGTGGCCGAGGCAGGTATGGAAATAAGGTACAGAAGGAAAGCTGGTGGTAGCATTTAAACATCCAAGAAGTTATCAAAAGAAAGGAGTGCATGAAAAAAAGTGGGGAGTAGATAAGCCGGACCAAGCTTAGAAGGAATACTGGTTGACAAAGACTCTAAGAGAGGAGTTGCAATAACAAAGAACAGCGCATCAGAGACATTCTACCAGCTTCTGCAAAGTGATTCTGTAGAATGCAGAAATAAACTCTATCAGGTTGAAGACAAAGACAAACAGATAAAGAAGCTAGTCAGACACCCTTCATAGGGGATGCCAGCAAAAACATGCTCACCAGCCCACAGGAAATCAAAGGCAGATGGAAGGAGTACTTTCAGCAGCTTCAGAATGAAGAAAACCCACCAAAGCTGCTCTGCCCTGGATGCAGACTCTGATGAAAGAACAGGATGAGCCCAACCTAGAAAGTAAAAATAGAACTACAGAAAATTAAGTCAGGGAAAGCAGCAAGTTCAGATGAGGTGACAGCAGATATGATCTATATTTTTGGTGAGATATTGAAGAAATGTCTCCTGAGGGTACTCATTGCAGTATGGAGAGAAAGGTGCACCCGGATGACTGGACGATTAGCATATTAGTGCCAGTGCACAAAAACAAAGGGGACATCCACAGCTGTGGGCAGTACAGAGGTAGAAAACTCCTGCCTCATTGCATGGAAGTCCTGGAGAGGGCGATTGACAAATGAATATGCAGAGTAGTAGCAAGCAAGATAGAAGATGAGTAGTTCAGATTCAGATAAGGAAGCAGCACAACTGACCAGATGTTTGCAGTAAGACTGAGTTAGAAAGAAGCTAGAGATAAGGAAAGAGTCCAGTTAAGCATTCATAGACTTGGAGAAAGCATTTCACAAGGTCCAGAAAATAACACCACCAAAAGGAAGCAAATACTGGGTATTCCTGGTCTGGTTTCCTTTCAGGAGCTGGTAGCCCTGTGTGGTAGATTACTTCCTTTTGATGGTGTTATTTTTTGGTTTAGTGTTTACTCACCTTAAAACGCTTTGGAGTTTCTTATTTTGTTAAGTGTTGTCATGTGACACGGTCCCAACAAAGCTGATTTGGGCAGTGGTTTGAAGTCTCCGAAATACTGGTAGAATTTGTGCAGGCTATGTACAAGGACCCAATGACTCAAGTACAAGCAGTGTTCAGTCTCACAGAGGGGTTCCCAGTGGAAGTGCATCAGGGTTCAGCTCTGAGCCCACTACTGTTCATACTCCTGATGGATTACATTAGCAAACTGGTTGGAGGGGAGAGATCAACAACGTTGCTGTATGCAGATGATGTGGCATTACAAGCGACTCTGAGGAGGAACTTTAGCAAAGTATAGAGGAATGGAATGCAAAACTGAAGGCACATGGGATGAAACTGAGTACAGATAAGACAGGTGTAATGACAGCAAATGGGGGAAATCAGAAGAAGCTGAGAACTGAGATAGAAGGAAACAAATAGTGGAACAGGTTAACAGCTTCAAGTGTCTGGGAGGGGTGGTTGATGAGAAAGGAAGTCTGAATGAAAAGGTCAAACCTAGAATCAGAGGGGCTGCAGCTGATTGGTATAGAGTGTCAGGGTTATTGCGTGACAGACGAATGCCAAAGAAGCTAAAATAGTTAAGTGTACATACCAGTGATACTGTATGGTACAGAAACCTGGACAGTAAAGGCAGAAGAGTTGAGAAGGCTAGAGGTGATGGAGATGAAGTGCCTGAGATGGGTGGTAGGATGGGTGGTAGGATGCACACTGTGGGACCATCGAAGAAATAAGGACATCATAGCAGAGGCCAAAGTAGCTCCAATTGCAGAGAAGGTCAAAGAGGACAGATTATGGTGGTGTGGGCACATGTACAGAAAAACACAGGATAATTGCATGAAGAAGATTTGGGACAGACAGGAAGAAGCCAATAGGAAATAAGGGTGCCCACAAAGAGATGGATGGATTGTGTCAGAAAAGACCTGTAACAGTCAGGCATGAATGTTGAAGGTAGGAGAGTGGCATTGAATTAAGAGACAGTGACAGTTGACGTGATACCCTGACTCCATATAGAAAATGGGAAAAAGTTTGTGGGGGGTGATGATGATGATGATGATGAGATAGGAGACTGAGTCCAATACCCAAAAGAATCCATGAACCCCTGGATTATGGTTGAAGCAAAGGTTGTTCTAGATAGTACAGTTGTGTTGCACTTACCATAATTATAGATGTCTGAGTAGTAGATCAGTGTTGCAGTACAGATTCTTGGGTCTTCCTGCCATGTAGTAGCCCACAACCAGCCTGATTCCCAGAGTCTTTACATCATCCCTAGTAAATGGATGTCAGATGACTGATGTCTAGTTATTAGGGTATAAGAGAGTTGTCCATCTCTGCCATCTTCAGATCTTTCTAGCCATGTTGTCTGGTGCGCTACTCTGTTTTATCTATTGCTCTCAGTCCATCAGTTGGCTCATTTTTTCAGAGTTTCCTACAACCTGGTTTTAGATGTCAAAGTAAACTTTATTATCATTTAGAACTACACAAGTGTAGCCTAAATGAAATTACGTGCATCATCTCAATTCTTGAAATTGCAAAGGAAAGTGAAACAATACATATAAGTAGAGGAATAAACATAACTACCAAATGCAATACTACTCCCAATACATGTAAGAAAGAGCAGAGACATTTACCAATACTCGTATATGAATGAATACACTTCCCTGAGTTAAATTAACTACCCTATTTAAAATAATACAAACAACACCACAGATTGAAATGCCTAAGTTATTTGTCTACTATTGCACTTGAGTGAGTTAAATAATACTGACTACAGATATAATAAATAAATATTGCACTTACTTGGAATATATGTAAGTATATATTGCACAAATAAATAAAAATTGACTTGTGTGTCCAGACCCCTGGGACTAGTGCCAGAGTTTAGAAGTCTAATCACTGTAGGGTAGAAACTGTTACTGAATCCTGTAGTCCTGCAGTGGATGCTGTGATATCTCCTGCCAGATGCTTAAACAGTCCATGCACAGGATGCATGTTATCCTGTATTATTTTGGTGGCCATTCACATACTTCTTGAAGAATAAAGATTATCAATGGAAGACTGGAATCCGTTACCATCTTTGCAACCCTCACCACTCTTTGTAGTGCATTCTTTTCTGTAACTGTGCAGCTTCTGTACCACATTGCGAAGCTCCAGGTGAAGATGATAGCTATTGCACCTCTATAGAAGGTGGAGAGAATAGGAGAAGGAAGCTTAGCTTTTTATCAGCCTTCTTAAAAAGTGGAGGTGTAGGTGCACTTTCTTGAGCAGTTGGCTGGTGTTTGCCAATCACAAGAGATCCTCTGATATGTGTACACCCATGAATGTCATACTCTTAACCCTCTCCACACTCTCACCATTGATCCTGAGCACTGGGTGGTTTGTTCTCTTTTTCCTGAAGTTGATGAGAATTTCTTTGGTCTTGCTAACATTCAGGTCAAGGTTGTTCCCATCACACCACCTGATCAGAGATGCCACCTCCTGTCTGTACACCTTTCATCCTCCTTTGTGATAAGCCCCATGACTGTGGTGTCATCAGTAAACTTGTTATGGCTGGACTTGTGCTTAGCATAGCAGTCATGGGTCAGGATGGTGAACACCAATGGGCTGAGAGCACATCACTGTGAAACCCTGTTGTTAATCGTGATGCACTTTGATGTGTTCTTGCCTGAACACACCATCTGTGGTCTCTCAATCAGGAAGTCCAGGATCCAGTTACAGAGATGTTTACTCTTAAATGTATTCTTAAATGTGCCAGTTTTTCTATCAGCTGCATTGAAACCATTGTATTAAATGCAGAGCTGAAATCTATGAACAGTATCCTCGCATAGTTCTCTTTGCCCTCTAAATGCTCAAGGGAGATGTGTAGTGCTACTGATATAGGATCAGCCATGGATCCCAGTTAAATCCCATTAATGAGTTTCCTATTTGGGGAAAATTTCTTCTAATTAATATTTAAAAAGATAACTGCTTGAAATTTTGGATGAAAACCCTGCATAAATATTTCCATTCCTTTTGTATGTTATGTTTGGGGCCTCGGCACTAAATTTCTAGTTGTCAGGATTGTGCTAGGTTTTGCTCAAAAACCCTTGAGCATTGGGCCGAAGTCCTTGCAGCCCACATGGAGTCCTCAGAACAAGCTCCATTCACTTCTCCACACACCTTGGCTTCAGATGGTTTCTTGCCCAAGAAATGCGAAGTTAACAAAATGAAGGAGAAGGACTCTGTGGGGAAATGCGGAACCTTCTGCATCCACGGGCAGGGTCAACTAGCTACCTAGGCAAGGTGCCTTTGCAGCTCCATGGTCCAACAACCACTATGCTCAAGCCTTTGGTGTGACCCCTCTAGAGCCCACCATGATAGCAGGCCATTCAGTTATGACTACTTCAGCATCACAGTCAGCTGGGTCCAAACCCACTCCTTGGACTTTGGCTTCCGATGCCACAGAAACAAAGAATGCTCTTGTTGAATGACCTATAACTCTGCCTGGAAGTGGCTTTTTGTGGTGAGCATAACAAAAAGTAATAGCATAAGACAACTAACTAGAAACAGCCAACTTTGACACAGTTGTCCTTTTCTCTCACATTCACAGGAGACAAATAGCGGGTCAACTTTCCTAAAAAGTCAAGTTTTGTGTAAGTAGTATCTAAGCTGCTGGTGTACATCTAGAGAGTGAAAAATCATCTATGTTTCATTCTTTGGTTCAGGAAGAAGAATGGGAGATGAATAGCCTGGCATAAAGTAAATTCTAAGATGACTTTAGGCATAAAGTTAGAATCTGGTCTGTTTTGTGAAAAAATGAGATAGAGCTAACTCAGCATAGTGCTTGCTACTCATATACTCACCTTGCAGATTTCAGAGCAGTAAATAAAAACATCTTCCATTTTAAGGACCTCAATTCAGCCTCATGAGCTGGTTCCAATGGAGACTGAGTAAGCTTTTTTCAAATACAAAACTGAGATTGCAAGGAGGTGACACATATTCTCTAGATGGGCAGGTATGTCAGACTCCTTTCAAAAACTATTTTATGTGGGCATTGTTAGAAAGCAAGGAGATCTATGGGCAAACAGACAGAAATAGTTGACTAATGATCCTTGATAGAAGAGTGGCACCAACTAGAAAGTCTTTTCCACTGCATTTATATGATTTATTAGTAGCAGATTTGTTGGCCTCTTTCAGTACCCGCTGCATGTCCTCAGAAAAAAAGGTGCCTAAAATATATTAAAATGTTATCATTTAGTTGATACTCTGTTCTCACTAAAACGCCTCCCTCAGACTCTGACTTGTCTGAATAAATTTGGTCTGTGGAGAAGTTTGTGTTACCTACCCTAGACCAGAGGTAAGGGAAGGGAAAATTACTGTTGCCTTGGCCAGAAGGGAGTCACCAGCACAATTTTTGGGAGTCCTTCTTGATTTTTAGAAGAACCCTGGAAAAGTGTACAGCAACATTTCTCTCCATGGGAATGAAAAAGCATCAGTCTCCCAGCCTGTTTACAAGCAGTCCCATTGTTGAAGAATTCCTCTTGATGTTCATCATTCCCACTGCCTCAGTGGCATTTTGGGTTATCATTCAAAAGCTCAGACTCCCCATCATTTCTCTTCCTGTGACAACTGATTTGCTGATCATATCCTGAGAAAGAAGCATTCAGCTGTCACAGGGAGTAAGTGTTCAGTCTTTTTTTGCCATCTAAGGTCGAAAGTCTTCTGATGCTTCAAAGGATCCAGTGCTGATTTTCTGGCTTACTCAGATAACACCCATTTGGAGAACCCCTTCCCCTCATTTTATTATTCAATTTATTATCTCTTTCTATTTTTATGTTTATTTAAAATATTTAATATTTAGTTTCTCTGTGTTTACAGTAATTCCTGTTGAAATTTCAGCTTCTGGCAGTGTTTATTCTGCTGCTATCTTTGACAAATGCTTGTTTTCAAGGAAACTTTCAGCATTTCTATCAAAAATGCAATGTGTATGTTAGACATCAGGGGCTATCTTATGCAGTTCGAACCACTAATTGTGTCTGCTTATACTGTTGTTACTCTGCTTTATTTTCATCTTTTGACAAGAAAATATTACAAAATTATATTTTTCAGCATTAATACATTATTTATATATGCATGACTCTGAGTGTTGTGTTTTTAACACTGGATCACAATTTTACCACAAATTAATGTATTTGAACATATTGCTGAGATTTTATACTCCCTGCCAAGGCAATGTGGTTTAAATTGCTATTGAACATTGTTTTATGGCAGTTTAAAATGTTTAAAGTCTGTAGAGTTAATTTTTAACATTGCCAGTAAACAATGACCAAGCCCCAAAAGAACCAGTGTCTAAATACCAAGAACCAACCCCCCCCCAAAAAAAAAAACACTGATAGTACCAGACCAAACTAAAAAGAGACTTTAGCATAGTTCAAGTTTAATAGTCACTTTCATCAACAGACTTCATCAGAAAACAAAGTACATAAAAGCCACTTATGTGTAATGTCTACAATTTTGAATCAACCAGTGGTACAAAAGTTCACGCGAAACAATCAATCAATAAATCAATTAAACAATTAAAATAAAAAAGTTAAAAAAACTATATAAATGTTTAAACTGTCAATTTTCTATCAACTAAAAACATTTAATATTTATAACATCATTTAAACCAGGGGGACAATCTGCAGCTAATTTAATTTGCCACGCTGTTCATAGATTCATACTAGGCTATCTGCCCTGGGGCATTTATAAGCCTAGCCCGATTGTGTTTGGCTTATGCCACCCTTTGATTTGAGTATACTGTGCCCTTTTAAAGTTTAGTTTACTGTGCCTCTGTCTAATAGTGACACAAAGTAATCCCCGGGACAAACCTACGATCCCCCATCCACTCATCAAGATTCTTCTTGAAGAGAGTCAGTGAGGTGCTCTGCCTAACATGAATTGGAATTCTCTTCCAGAGCGAAGGGAGCCTCTGGGTTATGAATCTGTCCCTCCAGCATGTTCTATTTATTTCTGTGCTGAGGTTCAAGTCCCTCAAGCTCGTGGCTCTAAGGGATTTAGAGTTACTGAGGTGGAGCCTGTCCATTAATTCTGGGTTGAACATAGCTTTATATGTCAGGCATAGATCGCCTCGAAGTAGGCGGTATGCAACTGAGTAGAGCTGGAGTATTTTTAACCGAGCAGCATATGGCATCTGTTTGAGTCCCTTGATCCTCCTGGTGAGGTACTTTTGGGGTCTTTCTAATTGCTGCAGGTGTCGGGTAAGGTACATCCCAAAGGGGGCATTGTATTCTATGATGGGCCTGATGAGGGATGAATAAAAGGGCACGATTACCTCTCTTGATCTAGATGTGAATCCTTTCATGATGAGGTGGGCTATGTAGAAGGTCTTTCTAACCACTTTAGCAATGTGGTTGTCATAGGAGAGATTGCTATCAACTTGGGTCCCCAGATCCCTAATTACTTTCTCTGTACTTAATGGGTTACCACCTATGTGGTAATTTGTGGGCACATTGTTTTTGCCAAAGGGTATGACTATACACTTTTTGGCATTTAGCTTTAGACCATGGCTTTGGCACCAGTTATCCGTCTCTGCAAGACCTTTTTGAAGGATGTTTGTGTCAGCTGGAGAGTCAATTATGGCGCCCAGTTTGCAGCCATCTGCAAACTTGGTGAGCCATAGTCCTCCCACGTTGGCCTGTACCTCAGAAAAGCAAATACCGAACAAGAGAGGTGCCAGGACAGAACCTTGTGGGATGCCACTTGTGACCAGTTCCGAGTCTGACATGGCCCCAGCAACTCTCACTCTGTGGGTTCTGTCTTTGAGCCAGTTTGCGACCCATCTTGTGACATAGGGGGTTATATTTAGGCTGGATAGCTTATCTATGATGCCTGAGTGGGGTATTGTGTCAAATACCTTTGCAAGGTCGAGATAGGCTGTGTGGAATACCTTCCCTTCATCCATGGCCTTGGTGACTATTTCGAAGAAGTCAACCAGGTTCAAAAGGCAGGATCTGCCCTTGACGAAGCCAAATTGGGTAGGATCTAGTGTCTGTAGGTCCCCAGTTGGTTTGAGTTCCATGATGATCATCTCCATAGCCTTGCAGACTAGGCTAGTCAGGCTTATGGGGCGATAGTTTCCAGGGTCCGCAGAGGCGCCACCTTTGTGGAGTGGGACCACTGTTGTTGTACGCCATTCTTTGGGCACATATCCTGTAGTGAGGCTGAGATTGTACAGCAGTTTTACTTGAGGGATTAGTTCTTCTTGGAGTTCATGTACGACACAACCCGGGACACCATCTGGTCCCATGGAAGCAGTGTTTTTTGCTTTGGAGAGGGCGGCCTTCACCTGAGCATCAGAGATGTTTGGGAGGATGCACTCTGCTGGGATAGATACTTGCTCTTTTGGGGGGAAGGGGGTGGAGAAGTTTGCACTGAACCTGTCTGTCAGGATATTGGCGATGTCTGTGGGTTCAGTGTATTTTTTGTCATTTAGAATCAACTCAGAACAAGTCTGGGAGTTCCATCCAGGTTCCTAACATAACTGAAAAAAGCCTTATGATTGTCTTTAGTGTCCTGTGCAATTTTTCTCTCGAAGCTGGCCTTGGAGGATTTTATGAGGGATCATAATTTTTTGCTAGTACTGGTCAGAGATGCCTTCCCTTTTAGGGATTTTGCTCTATCATGTAGTAGCTTCCTCCTTCTGTTGTACAGTTTATTTATGGCTGGGGTCCACCAGACTGGACACCTGCCTTTGGATGATTGGGTCTTGATTTTGTTTGGGATAGCATGATCCATCCATTCCTGGAGATGCCCGTAGAATGCGTTTATATAGGATTCTGCGGTTTGGGCCGTAGTTTCCACTGGCTCTGGGGCCTTGAAGGATTCCACTTCGGTTTTGAGAAGTGTGAAGTTCGCTTTTGAGAAGTGTGAAGTTCGCTTTTGAGAAGTTTTTCACTGTGGTTTTCTGGGCTGGGGGTGGGGTCGGGATGTGGATATCCAGTGAAATTAATTTATGGTCTGATCTTACCAATGAGGGATATACTTCTGGTATGGAGCATAGAGTCCCCATGTTGGTAATTATCAGGTCTAGTATGTTTTCCCCTGTTGTGGGAGTGGTGACTAGTTGTTCCATAGCAATTGAGTTCATAAATTCCAGGAACCTTTTGGCTAAGGTGCTGGGGCTTGACTAATGCTCCCAGTCTATGTTTGGGTAGTTGAAGTCACCCAATATAATGGTGTTTGGATGTTTTCAGGAAAGCCAAGTGGGATTCCTGACTCTGAGAGGGTAGTCTGTAGGATGCTATGAACTGAAAAGCAGTCTTGCCCACTGTCAATTGCACATGGATGGTCTCCGATACTTTGTGCAATGCCACTAACCTGGAGGTGTGGATATCCTTGATAAATATGGAAACTCCCCCTCCTTTTGTGGTTCGGTCCGGGTTTTGGGGTCGAAAAACATGATATGAGGTATAACCTGGTAGTGCTGGGGTGCTGTCTGGAGCCTTGAACCAGGTTTCTGTCACTGCACAGATATCAATGTTCTCCATACTGAGGAGAG